>NC_037689.1:7857306-8039370 GCF_003255815.1 Theropithecus gelada
GCTTTGTTTACCTACTTAAGCCTCAGCAATGGCGGGCGCCCCTCCCCCAGCCTCGCTGCTGCCTTGCCTCGAGATTGCAGACTGCTGTGCTAGCAATGAGGGAGGCTCCGTGGGCGTGGGACCCTCCCGGCCAGGTGTGGGATATTATCTCCAGGTGTGCCTGTTTGCTTAAAGCGCAATATTGGGGTGGGAGTTACCCGATTTTCCAGGTGTTGTGTGTCTCAGTTCCCCTGGCTAGGAAAAGGGATTCCCTTTCCCCTTGTGCTTCCCAGGTGAGGCGATGCCTCGCCCTGCTTCAGCTCTCGCTGGTCGGGCTGCAGCAGCGGACCAGCACCGATTGTCCCACACTCCCTAATGAGATGAACCCAGTACCTCAGTTGAAAATGCAGAAATCACCGGTCTTCTGTGTCGCTCGCGCTGGGAGTTGGAGACTGGAGCTGTTCCTATTTGGCCATCTTGCTCCCGAAACCATAAATATTTGTTTAACCAGTATCATGATGGTTAATATGTATTTTAATTTGGGGGGATCCTATACAGATGATTTGCTCTTCTTTTCCTCTATATCTTCTTTAGTGTTTACTTTTTTTTTTTTTTTTTTTTTTGAGACAGAGTCTCTCTCTGTTGCCCAGGATGGAGTGCAGTGGTGTAATCAAAGTTCACTGCAGCCTTTTCCTCCTGGGCAAAAGCAATCCTCCCACCTCAGCCTCCTCAGTGGCTGGGACTACAGGTGCATGCCACTATGTCTGGTTATTTTTAAATTTTTAAATTTTTTTGTAGAGATGGGGGTCTCATGATGTTGCGCAGGCTGATCTTGAACTCCTGGCTTCAAGTGATCTTCCCACATTGGCCTCCCAAAGTGCTGAGATTATAGGCATGAGCCACCACGCCTGGCCTGCTTTTTAATTTTTAAAATTATTATGTTTTTAGTCAGAAAAGTGAACTAAAATATCTAAGGTGAAAATGAAAGAGTGTATACGTGCTAATATAAAATATACAAGCATTCACCTACTATAGACCAAAAAATGACTGAACAGGTATCTCTGAAATGTTATGAGTGGTTGCTTGACTTTGGGTAATTTCCTTAATACATTTATTATGACTTTACAGTTTCACAACTAAAAAATACTACTAAATACAGTTGACGCTTGAACAGCATGGGCTTGAACTGCATGGGTTCACTTATATGTATATTTCTTTCAACCAAAAGCAGATAAAAAATACAGTATCTGGGAGATGTGAGAAACCTGTGTATAAGGAGGGCCAACTATTACTATATAAGCAGGTTTCATAGGGCTGACTGGGGGACTTGAGTATGTGTGGAGTGGGGTGGGCAGTGGTCCTGGAACCAATCCCCTGTATATATCAAGGGACGACTGCAACACTGAAAATTAGTCAAACAAAGAAAAAACATCCTTTCCAACCCAATAATCTGGTAGACTGAGAAAGAAAAAAATCTGTAATCTTTTGAACTGCATATATCAATTATGCTATCAGACTTTACTTTGACTGACCTTTGAACCATAATTAGACCTTGGTCCATTCCAGATGGTTATAATAATAAACCTTCATCAAGTACCATCAAGTGAAATTTCAAGCTTTTCAAGCTTTTACTTGTGCTTTTCACCCAGATAAGGCTGTGTGTGATGAACAGTAGTAAATGAAAACTGTGCATCAGGAACTGAAATATGACAGTTTTCATTTCTATATGTTACCTCTAGCCCACCCACTCCCTGAAATGGGCTGCAACTGTGATAGTTTTCTTAGAACTCTCAATATATTAACTTGAAATATGAAAGAACACAAGATCTGGAAAGACATACATGGATTCAAATGTATGCTTACCTATTTCTTAACCTTGGGGCAATTACTCGATAAATCATATTTTCTTCATCCATAAAATTGGACCAAAAATAATTATTGTAGCAGCAATGTAATCAGGACCTACAAATTAATCATGTTTATCATTATGACTCTTGATCAGTATTTAGTAGAAGGAAAATATCGAGTAACATAAAACATCCATATTTGGCAAGGAAATAATTTTCATACTTACAAATAAATAAGGGGTGTCTGGAAATGCAAACACATCAGGGACAAATCCATCCATCATGACGATTTTTCTTGGAACTACCTATAAACAAAGTCAGCATCTTTTTTTTTTTTTGCCTGCTTTCTCCATTTTATACTAGTCTTGTGACTTGGTTTTGATAGACAGGAGGCAGCCAAGACACCCTTGTGCCCTGCCTTGTCAAAACCTTGTCTTCAAACCTAAAACAGCCCGAAGGCTGAAAAACCAGACTGCCAGTCCCCGAGAATTTCCAACTGACCTGTGAACTGGGAGAATGGGGTGGAGCCACAGAAGTCCACACCATTTACAGAGGGGAGGAGCCTGGCCCCTCGAGTTCCTGTGTGGTGGGGCAGGAGTCAGTTAACAGGCTTCCTTCTCACTCTGCTGAAAGTTTTTCTTTTTTTCCTTTTTCACCCAATAAATTCTGTTTCCCTCAGCCTTCAAAGTGTCTGCAAGCCCAATATTTCCTGGTTGTGTGACAAGAACCCGGATTTTCCTACATTTTTTGGCACCCAAAATGGGACTTGAGGAAAGGTGAGTATCATGCAAAACAAAAAACCTTTTTTTCCTTTTGCTTCTAAGCCTTTTTTCTCCTCGGATCTCTTCTGAGGGTAGAAGCACATCCCAGTGGCTGCAGGTGTGTACAGGATGGAGTGGGGAATGGTGGCCCCCCTAATCCCCTCGCAGCCAGGGCTGGAATACATGGCCCAAGGGTGCCCAAAAGCAAGCTGGCCTGTGTTCTCCACCATGCGTCTGGTGGATTCTCCTTCTTTTCCAGTTAGGGAGTCCAGCTTCATCCAACAACAATTAAGCTTCTCTCCCTGATGTTCTGGTGGTTAGGATTTGGCATTCTCACTGCCGTGGTCCAGATTCAATCCTGGCTTAGGAAATGAGTCCTTTCTGGTTTGATATCTGCATGACCGTTTGCTATTTGTTGATTCCCCTCCCCTCCATGAACGACCTTGGAATGTCCTTTCTCTGAGCCTTTAGCAAAGTTTGAAAGCCAGAACTACTGGCTGATTGGCATGGCTGAAGTCAGATAATAAGGGAGTTAAAATGATTTTCTTTCTTTCCTTCCTTCCTTCCTTCCTTCCTTCCTTCCTTCCTTCCTTCCTTTCTTTCTTTCTTTCTTTCCTTTCTTCCTTTTTTTTTTTTTGAGATGGAGTTTCACTCTTGTTGCCCAGGCTGTAGTGCAATGGCACTATCTCGGCTCACAGCAACCTCTGCATTCTGGGTTCAAGCAATTCTCCTACCTCAGTCTCCCGAGTAGCTGGGATTACAGGCATGTGCCACCAAGCCTGCCTAATTTTTGTATTTTTAGTAGAGACAGGGTTTCTCCATGTTGATCAGGCTGCTCTCGAACTCCTGACCGGAGGTAATCCACCTGCCTCAGCCTCCCAAAGTGCCAGGATTACAGGCATGAGCCACCGCATCCAGAGTTTTTTTTTTTTTTTTTTTTGAGGCACAGTCTCACTCTGTCACCCAGGCTGGAGTGCAATGGCGTGATCTTGGCTCACTGCAACCTCCACCTCCCAGGTTCAAGCTATTCTCCTGCCTCAGCCTCCTGAGTAGTTGGGATTACAGGTGTGCACCACCATACCTGGCAAATTTTTGTAATTTTAGTAGAGATGGGATTTCACCATGTTGGTCAGGCTGGTCTTGAACTCCTGATTTCATTTTCCACCCACCTCAGTCTCCCAAAGTGCTGGGATTACACCATGAGCCACCATGCCTGCCCTAAAATGATTTTCTTAAGGAGCACTCAACTTCATTAAAAGTGTATATCCAAGTTATGGTTATATTTAAAAGGTCTTTATGTTTTCTTTTCTTGGATCTTCTTTTGCTGGAAAAAGGTTTTTTTTTTCTCAGTTAGCTGAATTATTTTTCTTGATTTTGCCTTGCCACTCTCAATGCATGTATGAGTCGAGAGACCTCTATTTTCCTCATAAGAACCCCAGGAATTAAAAGTGGGTAGATCCCTCTCCTCTGATGGAAGATCTTATGGCAAGTGGATTTTTTTCTGCCTGTCTGTGTAGTTATATATGTGTTGTATATGTGATATCTGTAAAAAGAACTCTAATTTGGCCTAAAGGAAGATAAGCACTTGGATCAAATATTTTTTAAAGGTAAGATAAAAATGGTACCTTTTAGTTCATGTGACTTTAATCTTTGAGAAATAAAAACAGCTATAAAGATTATTGGTAAAATGCAGATGTCATTAAAATATAAATAGGTGAACTAAATTATGCAGGTAAGATGCAAGGTTTGCTAAGTGTTTTAAAATTATACACTGCTTTTTGGTTTTTGTTCAACTTGGTAAGGCCTGCTCAACTTGGTAAGGCCTGGGGACATGTGGAACTAACCATGCCCTTAATTCTACTGGAAGGAGTCAAACCTTGGCTGTACTTAGCACATAATTAAAACAACTTACCAAGTTTTACATTAAAGTTAAAAATTGCTAGGAGTTACCATTATGAAATGTAATTCAGACTACTGGAAATAGATTTACATGTGGGGTGTATAAGAACATAAAATGTGTTTTTAATAAAAGGCTATAAGAAGGCATAAAAATATAAATTCTTGCCTAGGGTTAAAGAATTGTTTTAAATTGGATAAGATAAAGCTAAAGGTTCAAACAAGTGGAGGAAGGATTGTAAAAATTAATCTTGCAAGAGAAATTCTCTGTGTGAACATATTGACTAAATTCAAAAGGGTATTACATGGTTTTTCTGTAAATTAAGGATTAAAAGAAAAGCAAAACAAGGTACTCCCAAGGCACTAATCTGCTCTTTAGAAAATTTTGTAAAGGATTATAAAAGGTTGTTTTGCTTTTTAAGCATTTCTGAGTCATTATTTTGGGAAAATAAATAATTTTTGGCAATTTGGAATTCTATTTCATAACACCAAGTGTTTCAAACCTCTAACATATTTAACAGGCTTCCCAAAATCAAACATCAGTTTCAAAATTGTCTTTCTTGACACCTAGCTTTTCAGATACTTCAGAAGGGTCCCTGGAATGTTCAGAGAAGAGAGGTAAACAGGATTATTTGACATTTTTAGTTACATGAGATTGCAAAATAACGTTCAATCTTCTTTAAGTTATATTTTGGAGAATAACACCAATATACGTTCCAAAATTGTATGGGATTCCCAAAATTCTAATGTCTGTCTATTTTTTATTTTATTTTATTTTTTGAGACAGAGTCTCATTCTGTTATCCAGGCTGGAGTGTATTGGCATGATCTTGGCTCAGCGCAGCCTCGCTTCCCGGGATCAAGCGATTCTCCTGCCTCAGCCTCTCGAGTAGCTGGGATTACAGGTGCACGCCACCATGCCCAGCTAACTTTTGTATTTTTAGTAGAGATGCGGTTTTACCATGTTGGGCAGGCTGGTCTCAAACTCCTAACCTCAAGTGATCTGCCTGCTTCAGCCTCCCAAAGTGCCAGGATTACAGATTTGAGCCACTGTTCCCAGCCCAAAATTCTAATGTCTAAAGTATAATGCTATCAATCATAATTATGTTTGTTAAGTTATTGTAAACAACAGAGATAACCAAACTTCTTTGTCAATTGTGTTTCTAACTGTAACTACCCTAGACATTTTGTTATTCACAGACAATTGTTGTCTTGTTTTAATCCTTTTCAAAAAATGGTTTATAATAAGCTATAGAACTTTGACAAGTACTCTCAAATACAGGTTTCTGATAACTTTGGAGACTGTGACATTGGAATAAAGGAAAAACATATGGGACTCATGAAGAGCTGAAATGTTCATGAACATCAAGCAAAACAAGAGCCAACAGAATGAACTCAGAAAACTGAAGCAACCTTTTTTATTTTTGCTTGGAATACTGCTGATCCTTGTTTTGTTTTTCAGAGTCAAGGAAACTTATTTTGAACTATTAATGGCCCTTAATAATTGAGTAAGGTATGCTCCTGTGAACAGAATTTGGAGCTTGTTTGTTTCTCTTGGCCTGGTTCCTCTAGAATTTAGAAACTCTCCGTGAGTATTCTTAAGTTATGGTAATATAGCTGTTTCCATCAGTGCAATAAGAATCCATTTTCTTTTGCACCAGAACACAATTGAAGAAACTGGTTGCTTTACCAAGGCTTTGACTGGAAGGGTAAGCTCCCCTTTAAAGAGTCAAGTTCAATTTGCAAAGCTGATAAAAGCCCTTTGGGGAAACTGCCCTCATACCCTCATCTATGCAGTCCCTGTACAGTGTTCCTTACTTGTGGTCAGTAAAGAATGTCACTTTCTAACAGGCCCAAGAGCTCCAAGTTTATCTTGGGACCTTAAGAGGAGAGGATCACCCAATTCACATGTATTTGAGGATACAAATCCATGGTTGGACTCAGCTTTAAAAGGTCTTATCTGAGCTTCCTTGTGGAACCGAGTTCCATCAAAGCCAATCTAAAAGGCCTATGTAGAAATAGCTATTCTTGCTGCATTTTATGCAAATAATCAGGCCAAGTATAAGACTAAAGTCTGTTTGGCAAACAACTCAGTCCTATCATGATTTCTTTTAACAAAAATTAGGACTAGAGAGACAGAAATTGGGTTTCAAAACTTATCATGCATTTGTCATTAAATTCTAGACTTATTAGTTGTTTTTAAGTTTTTGCCTACATTTTAGACCAACACTGCTTGTTCCTGTGAACCAACAGGCTCAGAAAGAACAAAAGAGATGGGTACTGTAGAAATCTGGATCAATATTCTTGTTCTGAGCAATTATCTTGCAAATCCTGCCACGTAATGGAAATAAATAGGGTGCCCATCACTCAGAGGTTTCCTTTTTCGGAAAGTAAGACCAAGGGAGCTAACCAAAGCCAAGCATCATGCGCCCAAATCTTAGCAAGCATAACTATAGCCACAGGTTGTCTGGGCATGTCACGAGACATCCTTTTCTCTACCTTGTTTGAGGAGGACTCAATTCCACAGCTTCACTTTAGCATTCAGCTGATGATAAGGAATCCATGCAGTCTCCCCAAGACACATTTTGGTCCCAATTTTAATTCCAAGCTTTGGGTCAAAGCCCTAGGAAAGAAAATTGGATCTGAGGGATCCAGAGGCAGTTGATAACAGAGGTTAAAGGTACAGTGCAGGTGAGTTTGGCTAATTCCTGCTGATTAAGCCAAGCCTCGCGTTTCATACATAAATGTCATGCTGGTATCCATGGCATAAGTGAGGTCTAGCGAACTCCAAGGCTACTGAGAGTAGGGGGGATAGAGGCACAGGTGAGAGCGGATAATTCCTGTTCTCTACACCCTCCATGCATCATGGGTGCAAGCTGCATTGGCACTTATGGGTGGCAACCTGTTGTGGTCACTGGGACTCGGGGATACAAGGATGGAGGAAAGAAAGAGGAGTGCCTCACTTTCTCTCCCTCATGTACCCTGTGTATTTGCTGGAAAGAGAAGGGAACCAGGGATACCTGCTCCCCTCTTACTAGATGAGTAACCATTCATCTTCAGTCTGCACCCCTTTCAAATGCATCCCGAAACCCTGGGACTCCTTTGAAAAAATGCTTTCTTCTTTCTTTTCTTCTCCTGTTTCTTCTCTTCACTGATAGGTAATTGTGTCTCCATACTATGGGACACTCCCCTTGGATGCATCCTCCAAAATAGGAAAAGTTAATTTCCCAAACCTTAAACTGGTTGGCTTAGGGTTGGGCTCCGGGGAAGGGAACCCAGAAGCCTGACATGCCATCAAAAGGGTAAAAGTTTTTTTTACCAGTCCAGTTGTTGGCTTCCCTCTCCCCGTGCAAACTGGTAACAGGCCTCAGAATTTCTAAGCTGTCCTCACTTGCCCTTGTTTCATTTTGATATGTTTTCAAATAACCTGGTTTGTCTTGTCTCACCTTCAGGTCATCAAAGTCCAAATGGTCATGCAACAGGAGCCTCAGACAATGACACCTCTCTCTGAGGGAGATCTGACTGCCATTTTCCCAAAACAGCATCCCCTGTCAGCAGGAAGAAGTTAAGATCAGTCTTCATCCTTACCTTTATTCTTACTCTAAGGACAGTTAGATGTACTTCTTTAGAAGGGGGAATGGTAGAGACAGGAGGCAGCCAAGGGCTGCCCAGCAAAACCCCACCTTCAAGCCTAAAACAGCCTAAAGGCTGAAAAACCGGACTGCAGGCCCCAAAGAAACTCCAACCGGCCTGCACACTGGGAAAACAGGATGGAGCCATGGAATGTCGCGTCATCGCAGAGGAGCCAGTCTCTTGAGTTCCTGTATGGTGGAGCGAGAGCCAGCTAACAGGCTTCCCTCTCGCTCTGCTGAAAGTTTTTCTCTCTTTTTCCTTGCTTGCCCAATAAATTCTGTTTCCCCTCACCCTTCAAAGTGTCTGCAAGCCTAATCTTTCCTGGTCATGTGAAAAGAACCCGGATTTTCCTACAACCATTTGACTAATAAAATGTGGAATAAATGATATTTTGCTAATTCTGAGTATAGTCCTAAAGAAGCCTTGCACACTTCTGCTTTCCCTCTTGGAATCTTACTCAGCTGACATTTGAAATCCTGGAGCAATTGGCTGGAGGATGACAGACCACATACAGAAGAGATGAGACATCTTATCTGGGGCCATCTTAAAAAAATCCAGCTCCCAGTCAATCAGTTGACCACATGAATATAAATGATTCCAGCAGAGATCAGAAGAACTGGCTAGCTGAGCTAAGACTAAATTGCTCATCAGAGTAAGAAGAGTTAAATAAATGAATACAATTTTAAGCACTAAGTGTTGGTGTCATTTGTTTTGCAGCAATAACTAACTAATAAGAGAGTGAATACAACAAAGTTTTTAGGTTTAGTTGAAAGAAAATGAGGAAAATTACATCTGATGGAGTGGAAATTCTGGTTATGGTGGCTTGAAGAGTTTGGTGAATCCTTTTTGCCAAATACAAGAATAAGACTGGACAAAATTCTCAAAAAAAACAATTTGGGGGCTCTGAAAATATACTTAAGGTAAACAACTCATTAATAAGTGTTTAACCTTGAAAAGCTGCTAGATCTGTGCATAAAAGAATCTGTGTCCCTGCATGGGGCTGCTTCCATCCAGCCCACCCCCTAATCTCCCTCAGCTCCCAAAGTGAGAAGGATAGTTTTACTCTATGTGCCGACCAAAACAATTTAGCAGCTTTTCTCCCAGTGGGTGAATTCCATTTGGGTCAGATGGTGAAAAGCTGGGTTATTACTAGTTAAAAGTTGTATACTCATTAGGAATAAAATGGTAAAATCTGTCCATTTGGTTGCCCACGTTTGAGGTTACAGTGGGGCAAGCAGAGGATCAGACAGGAATTTAATAAAGATATTTTGAAAATGAATGCACCACAGTAGGGCTTCATATATCCTGTGTGACTGGGAAAATATGCACATGTATGGGAGAGACCCAGGAGAACTCAGGGAAAAGTAAAAGTGAAGGTAGGCTTGAGAATTGACTGAAATGTTTATTGTGCTCCCCATTTCACACACAGATTGATTGATGGATTAATTGGTCGGCTGAGTGTAGAAGCTTCACACGCTTGAGGTTTTTTAAAACAATCTCTGGCCAAACCATTGCCTGATCACTAAGATATGCAGATACAGAGGTGACTTAATAGGAATCCAGAACAAAAAATAAAAGTAAGAATAAAAAAATTAAACAGAGAACTCAGCAGCTGCTTGCCATGAGATGACAAATTAAAATGCTAAAGCCAGGCAATTCTCCAGAAAAAATTCATATAATTAAAACAAAATCTAGAATTGCTATAAAACACTATCTAAAATATCTACTTTACAACCAAAACTTATGACACAACAAAATGGGAAAAAAAACCCCTGGCAATAGAAAGTTACTCTGAATGGGCTCAAATGTTATATTTAGCAGACAAAGCATTTAAAGCAGGTGTTATAAATATGTTAAAAATTTAAATAAAACTATATTAAAATAATTAAAGGAATATGTGATGATCATATTCAGCTAGGTATTATCCCTGGAATTCAGGGCTGCTTATTTATTTTATTTTTTTTTATTTTTTGTAGAGACGGTGGTCTCACTATCTCACCCAGGCTTGTCTTGAACTCCTGGCCTCAAGCAATCCTCCCATTTCAACCTCCCAAAATGTTAGATTACAGGTGGTGTGAGCCACCATGCCCAGCCATTTTACAGTAAAAAATAATCAATGTAATTTACATATTAGCAAACTTTAATGAAGAATCATTTGATCATTTCCATTGAAGCAGAAAAAGCATTTGAGAAACCCCAACATCCATTCCTGATAAGCACTTGGAGAAAACTAGAAATGAAAGAAAATTTTCTCAACCTTATAAAGCACATTTATAAATATGATGCTACAGCTAACACCATATTTAACAATGAAAAACTCTCTGAATGCAGTAGCTCACACATGTAATCCAAGTACTTTGGGGGGCTGAGGCAGGATAATCACTTGAGGCCAGGAGTTTGAGGCCAGCCTGGGCAACAGAGGGAGACCCCTGTCTCTACAAAAAACTAAAAAATTAGCTGGGCATGGTGGTGCATGCCTGTAGTCTCAGCTACTTGGGAGGCTGAGGTGGGAGGCTTGCTTGAGCCCAGGAGGTTGAGGATGCAGTGAGCTATGTGAGAGAGCAAGACTCCATCTCTAAGAAGCAAGAAAGAAGGAAGGAAGGCAAGAAGGAAGGAAGAAAGGAAGGAAGGAAGGAAGGAATGAGGGAAGGAGGGAAGGAGGGAGGGAGGGAGGGAAGGAAGGAAGGAAAGGAGGAAGGTAGGAAGGCAGGAAGGGGAGAGAGAAAGAGAGAGAGCAAAAGAGAAGAAAGAAAGAAAGAAAGAAAGAAAGAAAGAAAGAAAGAAAGAAAGAAAGAAAGAAAGAAAGAAAGAAAGAAAGAAAGAGAGAGAGAAAGAGAAAGAAAGAAAGAAGAAGAAGGAGGAGGAGGAGGAAGGAAAGAAGGAAGGGCTCCCTTTACACACACACACACACACACACACACACACACACAAACATACACACAAACATACACACAAACAAGATACACACAAGATGAGGAAGATAGGAATGTCTACACTCATGCTTTTATTCCACATTGGACTGGCGGTTCTAGGCAGTGAAGTCAGGTAAGAAAATGAAGAGGCACAGAGTCTGGAAAAGAAGAAGTAGCACTCTCTTTATTCATAAACGACATAAATACTCGTTTAGAAAATTAGATGAAATCTTCAAAAACCTATTAGAACTAATAAGCACATTTATCAAGGTAGAGAACTACAAAGTCAAGATACAAAAATTATTTGTGTTTTCATATATAAGCAATAAAAAAATTGAACATTGAAACTGAAAATATCATTTACAAGAGCATAAAATACGAAGTACTTAGGGATAAATCTAACAAAACACATGAAAGGTCTTGTATTAGTCCTTTTTCACACTGCTATAAAGAACTATCTGAGACTGGGTAATTTACGAATAAAAGAGGTTTAACTGACTCACAGTTTTGCACGGGTAACAAGAAGCATGGCTGGGAGGCCTTAGGAAACTTACGATCATGGGCAGAAGTTGAAGAGGAAGCAAGGACCTTCTTCACATGGAGGCAGGAGTGAGAGAGCGAAGGAAGAAGGGCCACACACTTTTAAGCAAGCATATCTCATGAGAACTCACCCATTATCAGAAGAACAGCAAGGGGGAAATCGGCCTTCGTGATCCAATGACCTCCCATCAGGTCCCTCCCCTGACCCATGGGGATTACAATTTGATGTGAGATTTGGGTGGGGACACAGAGCCAAACCATATCAGACCAGTACACTGAGAACTACAAAATATTGTGGTGAAAAATTAATGAAGACCTAAGTAAATGAAGAGATATATCTTAACTGGTTCAAAGACTTGATGTTATTAAGGTATCATTTATTCCCAAATTGATGTATAGATTCAATGTAATACTAGTCAATATCATGGCTGGTTTTTCTTGTAAAAATGGACAAGAAAATGCTATATGGAATATGAAATATGAAAATGAAAAGTACCTAAAATATTCAAAACAACTCTGAAAAAGAAGAATGAAATTGAAGGACTACTACCACTTTATAATCAAAACACTGTAGTATTGATGTAAAGATAGATAAATAGATTGTGGAACAAAATAGAAAGTGTAGACATAAACCCACACAGGAATGGACAACTTATTTTTTTTTCAAAGATGCAAAAGACAGTGCAGAAATGGATAGACTTTCTTAAACAAAGTAATTGTATATCCATATGCAAAAATTAAAGTTGGGGCCATATATCATACCATAAAACTCAACTCAGAATAGACCAAAACTCCAACTGTAAAATCTAAATTTATAAAATTTCTAGAAGAAATGATGGGAGAAAATCTTCACAATGTTGGTTTATGTGAAGATATCTTAGATATGACATAAAAAGCACAGTCCACAACGTAACAAATTGTTAAATTTATTTCACCAATAGTAAAAAGGTGCTCCTCAAAAAACAATGATAATAGAATGGAAAGAAAGCCACAGACTGGGTAAAAACTCTTTTCAAAGCATGCATCTGATAAAGTACATATATCTATAATATATAAAGAGCTCTCAAAATACAACAATAATAACACAAACAACCAAATTAAAAATGGGCAAAAGATTTGAACAGATGTCAAGTAAGCACATCAAAATATGTTCAACATCTTCAGTAATTGGGGGAATGCAAACTAAAACCCAGTGAGACACCACTACATACCTATTACAGTGTCTACAATTTAAAAAGTCTGACCTTACCAAGTGTTGTGAGAATATGGAGGAACTAGAACACTCATATGCTCCCAGTTGAAATGTAAAATTGCACAGCCACTTTGGAAGACAGTTTTTTAGTTACTTAAAATGCTAAACATATACATATCATATGGTCCAGCCAGTCCACTACTATGTATTTAGCAAAGTCTAAAGAAAATATATGTCCATGTGTTGTGGTTTGGATGAGGTTTGTTTGTCCCCATTAAAACTCATGTTGAAATTTGATCCTCAATGTGGCAGTGTTGAGAGGTGAAGCCTGGTGAGAGGCGTTAGGGTCATGGGGACAGATCCTTCATGAACGGCTTGATACCATTCTCATGGTACTGAGTTCTTGAAAGGCTGGATTTCTTCTCTGAGAATGGATTAGTTCCCATGAGAGTGTGTTGTTATAAAGCCAGGACGTCTTTCAGGTCCTCTATCTTCACATGTGTCTGCTTCTCCTTTGGCCTTCTCCACCATGTTTTGACTGACACATGACCCTCACCAGAAGCCAAGCAGATGCTGGCATCATGCTTCTTGTACTTCACAGCCTGCAGAATTGTAAGCCAAATAAACTTATTTTTTTTATAAATTACTCAGTCTCAGATATTCTTTTACAGCAACACAAAACAGATTAAGACACCATGTGAACAGTTTTACCTGAATGTCTGTTGCCACTTTATTTGTAATACCCCTAAACTGGAAACAACGTAACTGCTCATTAATTGATGAAAGGTTAGTTGTGACATATTCATACAATGGAATATTACTCAGTAATAAAAACGAAGGAACTATTGATATACCCAATGTGAATGAATCTCAGAATAATTATCTGAGTGAAAGAAACCAGAAAAAATACATGGTATATCTGATTGCATTGATATAAAACTCTAGGAAATGCAAATTAATGAAAAAGAATAGAAGTCAGTTCAATGACTGCATGAGCATAAGAAGTAGTGAGCAGGGTATGAAGGATGAATGACAAAGGGTCAAAACAAAAACTTTTAGGGGTGATGAATACATTCATTATCTTGAATGTAGGGATGGTTTTACAAGTCTAAATGTATGTCAAAACATCAAATTGTACACTTTTTAAAACACACATGGTTTATTACATTACAATTATACCACAATAAAGCTGTTAAAAAATGATCATAAGTAAACTTTTATTGATAACAAAAGTGTTCTTGAACTGGATAGTAATGATGTTTGTACAACTGTAAACATTTCCCATAAGTCATCTCAATTTAGAGTTACAATGGGTGATCTTTTTGGTGTATTAACTACAATGTAACAAAAAAGTTTAAAAATTACTAGATGTATTCTCCCTTTCCTTGGTGATTTAGTAGGCCAGATTTTATGCTATGACTGGGTATGGGGGGGTGGTGATAAGTCAGAGAACTGGTCTTATGAAAGGTAAGAGAATTTGAAAAAGCTGTATGCAGAATGGGAGAGAGTAGTTACTGAGGAAACACAGAAAGCTTTTCAGGGAGCACATAGGGCCCAGGTGAAGCACATAGTAAGTACTCCATAAATACCAACTAAAAGAGAAAACGACGCATAAACTTACTTATATAACTAACACTTATTGAGCACCTACCATGTAACAGGCACTCTGTTACAGACATTATTTAATTTCAATTAATTTCTGCTCCATTCACTTAGTATATGATATGGTTTGGCTGCATCCCCACCCAAATCTCATCTTGAATTGTAGCTCCCATAATTCCCACACATTGTGGGATGATGGACCCAGTGGGAGGTAATTGAATCATGGGGGCAGGTTTTTCCCGTGCTGTTCTTGTGATAGTGAATAAATCTCACGAGATCTGATGATTTTATAAAGGTGAGTTTCCCTACACATGCTCTCTTGCCTGCCACCATGTAAGACATTCCTTTGCTTCTCCTTTGTCTTCTGCCATAATTGTGAGGCCTCCCCAGCCATATGGAGCTGCAAGTCCATTAAACTTCTTTCCTTTATAAATTACCCAGTCTCAGGTATGTCTTTATTAGCAGTGTGAGAACTAATATAGTATACTACAATGTTCACTTTTTAAAACCTCAGTGGCTGTTCTAGTATTAATTACTGTGTAAAGTGAACATCTCTATTTAGGTATCTGCCTTTGAGCATTTTATCTTAATGTATTAGTTTGTTCAAATATATAATCCCACAGGTATGTATTATAATCCAGTAACCTAACCAGTCTCTCTCCTAGAAATCCACTGGTTTTGATTCCACAAAAAAAAAAAAAAAAAAAAAAAAATGTCAATCCTTTAGCTGTAATTTTTCATCCATCCCTAACTTTTCCAGGATGAATAGGAAAAAAGTGTTAAATAATTGTATATGTTAGCACTCCCACTTCTTGTTACCACTAACCACTTGTTCCCAGCAAAAACACGATTCCTTTAAGATCTCTGGACCTCACACTTCTGTGTAGTGGGGATTTGGGGCCTCAGGGTTGAGAAGGGCAGACAAGGACCCTGATTTCAGGGGTTTCATTATCTTCTGAGGGAGGCATACAACAAGTAAAGAATCTTCAACTCTGATGAATGTGCAGTGTGATAGAATTCAGTGGGCTCTGATGGCATGTGGCAGGAAACTATAACATTGTTCAGGGGGTACGTTCTACCCAAGTGAGTGACCAGTAAGTTCAGGTGTGAAGGCTGAGTGGCAGTTAGCTGAGTAGAAGGTGGTTGGCCGCTGACTGGAAGCTGAGTGGAAGGTGGGTGACGAACTGTCCAGGCAGTGGAGCAGCATGTATGCATGAGGTCTTGTGAGCTTGAAAGAGCATGGGGCATTCAAGGAACATACTTCTTCCCTGGCCCCAGTAGCAGATCACAGAGGATATTGGCTTACCTGGCTCACCCCCTTCAAAACTATGAGGGCACCATCTGCTTAGTGTGAGTAAGTTAAAGAGTATGGGCACAGGATCAGACCACCTGGATTCAAATCCCACCATACCCTTTGCTGGCAACATGACTTTCAGCACATGACCTGAGATGCCTCAGCAAGTGCTTCTGCTTCTTCTGTTGTGGATTAGGAAAATGATGTCAACTATCTCATGTCAGAGGATACCTCATAATGGTCCTGTGAGGATTAAGTTAGGTGTCAGGCAAAAACAGAGACTTCGAGCAGTTTTTCTCTACAAGTTGTCTCCTGATCAATTATATACTCTCCTTAGCAGATTTAAGTTTGAAATGCATGGGCAAGCAAAGCCCAGGAAATGTAGCTAGTACCTCTGTATTAAAGAGAATGACATTATTATTAAAAGAGAGTATTTGTGTAAAGAAAGGATAAAGATGTAGTTTTGAAAATTGGCTTCAACAGAAAACAGTAAAAAAATACTGACCGGGCATGGTGGCTCACACCTGTAATCCCAGCACTTTGGGAGGCTGAGGCAGACAGATCACTTGAGGTCAGGAGTTTGAGACCAGCCTGGTCAATATGGGAAAACTCCGTCTCTACAAAAAATACAACAACAACAACAACAACAAAAGAAAACAGTAGCAACTATTAATCCAATATAGATATTAATCAAACTATATCAATAATCACTTTAAATGTCAGTGGTCTAAAATCATCAGTTAAAAGACAGAGTGGGCCGGGCATGGTGGCTCACACCTGTAATCCCAGCACTTTGGGAGGCCGAGGAGGGTGGATCACCTGAGGTCAGGAGTTTGAGACCAGCCTGACTAACATGGTGAAATTCTAACACTACTATAAATACAAAAATTAGCCAAGAGTGATAGTGCATGCCTGTAATCCCAGCTACTCAGGAGGCTGAGGCAGGAGAATTACTTGAACCTGGGAGGCAGAGGTCACGCTGAGCCGAGATCATGTCACTGCCCTCCAGCCTGGGTGCCAAAAAAGACTCTGTCTCAAAGGAAAAAAAAAAAAGAAAAGACAGAGTGGATCAAAATTAGGACACAACAATATGTTATCTACAAGAAATCCACTTTAAATATAAAGACATGAATAGAATAAAAGCAAAATGATGGATAACAATGTACTATGCTAACACTAATTAATAAAAAGCCAAGCTTACTATATTAGTTGCAAACAAAACAGAATTCAGAGCAAGGAAAATTATCAAGGATAAAGAGAATGCATTCCATATTGATAAAGGGGTCAATTCTCCAGAAGACAACAATTCTTAATGTGTATATACCTAACAACAGAGCATCAAAATATGTGAGGCAAAACCCGATAGAACTACAAGGAGAAATAGATGAGTCCACTATTGTAGTTGGAGACTTTTACATTCGAAGACAATGTAATTGACAATTTCAGCAGGCAAAAAAATTGGTTAGGACATAGTTGAACTGAACAGAACAATCAATGGGATCTAATAGACATTTATAGAAAACTTATCAAAAAATGGCAACTTACACATTCTTCTCAAGCTCACATGGAACATTCACCAAGTCAGATCAAATTCTTTGCCATAAACCACATCTTAGCATATTTAAATGAATAAAAATTACACAAAGGCCACAATGGTGTCAAAATAAAAATCAATAACAGAAAGATATCTGGAAAATTCCCAAATACCTGGAGGTTAAACAACACACTTCTAAATAATACACGGGTCAAGGAAGACATATCAAGAAAAATTTTTAAATATTTTGAACTAAATAAAATGAAAACACAAAAAAATTTGTATGATGCAGTGAAAGCAGTGCTTATGGGAAAATTCACAGCATTGAATACATATATTAGAAAATAAGAGAGATCTAAAATCAATGATCTAAGTTTCTACTGTAGGAAATTAGAAAAATAAGAGCAAATTAAATCTAAACTAAAAAAGAAAAAAATAATAAAAACTTAAGAGTAGAAGTCAACAGGATTGAAAACAGTAAATTAATAGAGATAATCAACAAAACCAAAACCTGTTTGTTTGTTGAAAGGTCAATGAAATTGATAAACCCTTAGTAAGGATAACAAGAGTAAAAGAGAAGACACAAATTACTAATTCCAGAAATGAAATAGGGGCCTTACTATTGATCTCATTAACACCAAAGGGAAAATTAGGAATATTATGAACAAGTCTAGTCCACAAATTTGATAATGTAGACCAAATGGACCAATTTTTCTAAAGACACAATCTACCAAAACTCACTTAAGAAGGAATAGAAAGCATAAATAGTTCTACACCTATAAAGGCAATGAAATCAATAATTAATAATCATCTGGAATCAAGTTTCAAATAATCTTCAGAAATCAAAGTGCAGCAAGCCCAGATGGGTTCATTGGTGAATTTAACCTAACATTAAAGGGAAAAAATTATACCAATTTTCTATAATCTTCTCCATAAAATAGAAGCAAAGTAAATACTTCCTCACTCATTCTAGAGTCCAACATTACCCTAATACTAAAATGAAGGATGTTACAAGAAATGGAAATACAGACCAATATCCATTATGAACATAGATGCAAAAATCATCAATAAAGTATTAGCAAATTGATTCCAATAATATTTAAAAATAATTATACACCCATAACCAAGCAGGATTTATTCCAGGTATGCAAGGCTGGGCCAACATTTGCAAATCAATTGATGTGATCCATCACATTGAGAGGCTAAAGAAAGTGATGTGATCGTATAAATAGATGGAGAATAAGCATTTGTCAAAATCTAAGACCAACTAACAATAAAAACACACAGCAAACTAAGCATAGAGGTGAACTTCCTCACTGTGGAAAAGAATAACTACACACAAAAAAATCTACAGTTAGCATTATATTTAATCACAAGAAACTAGATGTTTTCCCCCTAAGATCAAGAACAAAACAAGGATGTCCATTATCACTACTCTTTTTCAAATTGTTATTGGAAAATTTTGTCAATGCAATAAGACAAGAAAAGGAAATAAAAGTTATACAAATTGGGAAGGAAGGAATCAAACTGTCTGTCTGCAGATGACATAATTGTGTAGGTTGAAAATTCTAAAGAAGCAGTAAAATAAGTCTTGGAACTAATCAGCAATTATAACGAGGTCACGGGATACAAGTATAATATGCATAAGTCAATTGCTTTCTTATATACCCACAATGAAATATTTCAATTTGAAATTTAAAATACAATACCATTTACATTTTCAGTAAAAAATAAGTATAAATCTACCAAAATATGTACAGGATATATATAAAGAAAATGACAAAACCCTTCTGAAAGAATTCAAAGAAGAACTAAACAGTTGGGGAAATATTCCATGTAAATAAATAGGAAGACTCAATATTGTTGAGCAATCAAGTTCTTCCCAACTTGATCTATAGATTCTATGCAATTCTAATCAAAATCACAGTAAGTTATTTTGTCAATATTAACAAACTAATTCTAAAGTTTACATGGAAAGGCAAAAAATCAGAATAGCTATGAAAGTATTGAAGAACAAAATTGGAGGACTGACATTACCCAACTTCAAAACTTACTATAAAGCTACAGTAGCCAAGACAGTTTATTATTGGCAAAAGAATAAGCAAATAGATCAAGAGAATAGAATAGAGAGCCCAGAAATAGACTCATACAAATATAGATAACCCATCTTTTACAAAAGAAAAAAGGTAATTCAATGGAGAAAGGATAGACTTCTCAACAAATGAACTGCTTTCATGCAGTTCTACATGCAAAAAAATGAATTTGGATATAGATTTTACATCTTTTATCAAAAGTAACCCATGTAATTGTTAATATGTAAAACACAAAATTATAAAACTTCTAGAAGCTGGCAGGGGAAAAAAATCTTGGTGACCTTGGGTCTGACTATTATATTTTGGATATAATATCAAATATACAGTCTCTGAAAGAAAAAATTGATTACAGGCTTTATTGAAAATAAAAACTGCTGTACAAAACACACTCTTAATGAACAGTCTGGGAGAAAATCTTTGCAAAACACATAACCAATAAAGTACTAGTATCCAAAATACACAAAGACCTCCTAAAACTTAATAATAAAAAACTAAACAACCAACTTAATAATGGGCAAAATATAGGAACAGATACCTCACCAAACAAAATGTACAGATAGCACATAAGCATATAAAAAGATGCTCAATGACATATGTCTTTAGGGAACTGCAAATTGAAACAATGATAAAAAGCCATTATAAACTTATCAGAATGACTAAAATTCAAAACACTGTAAAATGCTCGATGTGGAGCAACAGAAACTCTCGTTCATTGCTGGTGGGAAGGAAAAATGGTACAGCTACTTTAGAAATCCATTTGGCAATTTCTTAGAAAATTACACATATTCATACCACAAAATCCAGCAATTGAACTCCCAAATGAGATGAAAATTATATTTACACAAAAATTTGTACACAAATATTCACACCAGTTTTATTCATAATTGCCAAAACTTGGAAGTGGCTGGTCTTAGTCTATTTTCTGCTGTTTATACATAATACCTGGAGCTAGGTAATTTATATGAAAACTAATTTATTTCTTACAGTTATGGAGGCTGAGAAGTCCAAGGTCAAGGGGTCACATCTGGTGAGGGCCTTCTTGCTGGTGGGTACTCTGCAGAGTCCTAAGGCAAGGCAGAGCATCATATGGTGAGAAAGCTGAGCAGGCTAGCTATGATCTCTCTTCCTCTTCTAAGCCACCAGTCCCATTCCCATGATAACCCATCAATTCATTAAGCCATGAATAAATTAATTAATTCATGATGGAAAAGTCCTCATGACCAAATCACTTTTTTTTTTTTTTTTTTAAGATGGAGTCTTTCACTGTCACCTGGGCTGGAGTGCAATGGTGCGATTCCGGCTCACTGCAACCTCCGCCTCCTGGGTTTACACAATTCTCCTGCCTCAGCCTCCCGAGTAGCTGGGACTACAGGTGCACACCACCACAACTAGCTAATTTTTTGTATTTTTAGTAGAGACAGGGTTTCACTATGTTAGCCATACTTGTCTTGAACTCCTGACGTCATGATCAGCCCATCTTGGCCACCCAAAGTACTGGGATTATAGGCGTAAGCCAACCACGCCCAGACCCAATCACGTCTTAAAGCCTCCCCCGCTAGTACTAGTACTGCCACACTGAGGATTAAATTTCAACATTTAAGTTTTGGAAGTGACAAATATTCAAACGATGGTACAGCCAAAATATCCTTCAATAAGTCAATGAAGAAACAAATTGCGGTACATCTATATGATGACATTTTATTCAAGGATAAGAAATGAGCTATCAGGCCACAAAAAACATGGAGGAAACTTAAATACATATTGCTTAGTTAAAGAAGTCAGTCTGGGCTGGGTGTGGTGGTTCGTGTCTGTAATTCAAGCACTTTGGAAGGCCAAGGCGGGCGGATCACAAGGGCAGAAGATCGAGACCATCCTGGCTAACACGGTGAAACCCCGTCTGTACTAAAAACACAAAAAATTAGCCGGGTGTGGTGGCACATGCCTGTAGTCCCAGCTACTCGGGAGGCTGAGGCAGGAAAATAGCTTGAACTCGGGAAATGGAGGTTGCAGTGAGCCGAGATCGCACCACTGCACTCTAGCCTGGGTGACAGAGCAGAGCAAGACTCAGAATGGAAAAAAAAAAAAAGAAGAAGCCAGTCTGAAAAGGTTTATATATGGCATGATTCCAACTATAGGACATGATATGGAAAGAGCAAAATGTTCAGTAGTTGTCTGAAGTTTGTGGGGAAACAGGGAGTGGTGAATAAGGGATTTTTAGGGCAGTGAAACTATGCTGTGTGATACTGTAATGACGAATACCTGTAATATATTTGTCAAAAGTCATAGAAGTGTAGAATACAAAGAACAAACCTTAATATGATCTATGAAATTTAGTTAATAATCATGTGTCAACATTGGTTCATCAATTGTAGTAAGTGTACTACAGTAATGCAAGTGTTAAAAATGGAGGAGGAGAGTGTGTGGGGGTATTTGGAAGTTCACTGTACTTTCCACTCATTTTTCTGTAAGCCTAAAACCCGTATAAAAATCCTCTATTAATTTTGAAATTAAAAACTAACTGGCTTTACTACAATATCTATTTTTGAGATATTTGGTGTTGGTGAAGTAAACTTTCATGCATTCCACAAATTATGAGTGCTTGCTATATTCCTGCACCATGTTCTCTGTTCCTAGGTTTTTTCATCTAAAAAATGGGGATAATAATAGCAACCATCTCATAAATGATGAGAAGCAGTTTAGACCATTTGAGTTAGCATTCCCTTCTCTGTTCTTAGTGTCCACTGTGTTTACTTCTGTTATGGTTTTCCTGACAATAACCCAGTAATTATCTGTTTATCTTTGTACTTTCATTAATCTGAGAAGTCATCCATATATGTGATAGAGCCTGTGTCACATGTGACTCTAAAATTTGGCATACAGCCTAGAACCTGGTGTCCAGCAGATGCTCAATAAATAATTATTTATGAATGTGGATGATTCCTATTCTGATCATTGCCCAATAAAACATAGCTATTATTTTATGGGCTATTTATTAGTTGGGAAAATTCATGATAAATTAATGAATACAGGCTATTGCTGTCCTCAGATTATCTTTACTTAGAGAACGTTTTTGTAGTTGATCATTGCTGTTTTCAGGAACTCCTAGTATCAGTACATTCTGGGCTTTCTGGACTTTTTTTTTTTTTTGAGATGGAGTTTCGCTCTTGTTGCCCAGGCTGGAGTGCAATGGCACGATCTTGGCTCACCGCAACCTCTGCCTCCCGCGTTCAAGCGATTCTCCTGTCTCAGCCTCCCGAGTAGCTGGGATTACAGGCATGCACCAACACGCCAGGCTAATTTTGTGTTTTTAGTAGAAACGGGGTTACTCCACGTTGGTCAGGCTGGTCTCGAATTCCTGACCTCAGGTGATCCACCCGCCTTGGCCTCCTAAAATGCTGGAATTACAGGCGTGAGTCACCGCGCCTGGCTCCATTCTGAACTTCTTAATGAATAATTTCATAATATTTACAGGTAAATATGTTCCCGTTAGCTCCTAAGCTGACCTCACAGTTGGGCTTTATTTGGTAATACTCTGAAAATTTATCAAATACAAAATGACTGATTTTTAATGTAGGTTCTCAAACTGTTTTTTAATTTTTATTTTATTTTTAATGGATACATGAAAATTGTATATATTTTGGGAGTATGATGTGATGCTTTGATACACATATACACTGTGTAAGGATCAAATCAAACTAATTAGTATTAGTATATCCATCACCTCAAATGCTTGTCATTTCTTTGTGATGAAATATTTGGCCAAATCCTCTCTTCTAGCTATTTTGAAGTATACAAGACACTATTGTTGACTACAGTCACCCTGCTGTCCAATAGAACATCAACATTTATTCTTTCTATCTAACTGTAACTTTGTATTCGTTGGTTTTATCTGTTTTCATTTTGTGTCTGTTTGTTTCACTAGAGAAAGGTTTGAAAGTATATGCCTGATAATTGTTTTCTTTTATAGGGTAAAGATTTATTTGATTCAGGCTTACACTGACGGAATTAAGAATGTGAACTCAAAGATGAAAGCAGGTATCATGCACAAGTAAACAGCCTCACATTAACACAGAAAAGGCGGCTCTCCCGTTTTTGTTCTACTGACTGTGCTACTCCTTCTCTGCTTCTCTGGTTTGCTTTCTCTGTGCCCCTCCTTAGGATTCCCACTGTACTCTGCACAGATTACAGTTCCTTTTTGTTTGTTTGATTTTGGTTTTTTGAGACAGAGTTTAGCTTTCATTGCCCAGGCTGGAGTGCAATGGCGTGATCTCGACTCACCGCAACCTCTGCCTCCTGGATTCAAGCAATTCTCCTGCCTCAGCCTCCCAAATAGCTGGGATTACAGGCAGGCAGCACCATGCCCGGCTAATTTTGTATTTTTTAGTAGAGAGGGGGTTTCTCCATGTTGGTCAGGCTGGTCTTGAACTCCCAACCTCAGATGTTCCGCCTGCCTTGGCCTCCCAAAGTGCTGGGATTACAGGTGTGAGCCATCGCGCCCGGCCTACAGTTCCTTTTTAAAGTCCCTTTTCATTGATGTGTTTTACCTCCAAAAAGAGATCATGAAATCCCTGATTATGAAAGGCCGTGTTTCATTGATCATGGTATGTTCAGGGTACAGATTACTTCTGGAAATATGGTGTGCATAATTGAGTGTTTGATGCTTTAATAAATTAATATATTGTAGACTGCAGAAAGGAAAAATAATGGATGCTACTTTTATAGCAACATTTATATGGCTTTTTTTTTTTTTACAAAAAGCTGTACATATTTAATGTATACAACTTCATGTGTTAAGAGACAAGTATACATCCATGAAATGATCACAACATCATCACTCTCAATGCCATAATCTTATCATTCACCTCTGAAAGTTACCTCCTGCCCTCTTTGTTTTTTTTATTTTCCTTTTCGTGGTGAGAACACTTAATGAAGATTTACCCTCTTACCAAACTTGAGTGTAAAATCATAGGTTCTGTATTATACACCAGACCTACAGATGTTATTTATTACACATAACTGAAACTTTGTACCCCTTAACCAGCACCCCCCCTCCATTTCTCCCTTCCCTCGGCCCCTGGCCACTACCATTCTACTATCTGCTTCTATATGTTTAACAATTTTAGATTTCACATACAGTACAATTGAGATCATGCAGTATTTGTCTTTCTGTGATCTGACTTATTTCACTTAGCCTAATGTCCTCCAGGTACATCTATGTTGTCACAAACAGCAGGATTTTCTTCTTTTATAAGGCTGAATAGTATTTCATCATCAACAGACACTGAGGTTGTTTCCATATATTGCCTACTGTAAATAACGTTGCAATAAACATGGGAATACAGTCATCTCTTGGAGATCCAGACTTCAATTACTGTGATTTTGATTCCTATCCAATTTTCTTAACACCATGTATCAAAGAGACCATCTTTCCACATTGTGTAGTCTTGGCGCCCAGTAGATTTATTTTTGAACTCTCTATTCTGTTCCATTGTTCGATATGTCTACGTTTATGCTAGTACCATACTGTTTTGATTACTGTAGCTTTGTGACACATTATGGAATCAGGGAATGTGATAACTCCAGCTCTGTACTTGCTCAAAATTGCTTGGCTATTCAGGGTCTTCTGAATTTTAGGATTGTTTATTCTGTACAAAAATGCCATTCAGATTTTGATAGCGATTGCATTGAATCTTTAGACATTTTGGGAATTATGGACATTTAATAATATCAATTCTTATCAATCCATGAACATGAGGTATATTTCCATTTATTTCTGCTTTTTAAAAAATTATTTGTGAATGTTTTGTAGTTTTCAGTGTAAAACCCTTTTACCTCCCTTACCTACATTTATTTGTTTTTATTTTTGAGATGGAGTTTTGCTCTTGTTGCCCAGGCTGGAGTGCAACGGTGTGACCTCGGCTCACCACAACCTCTGCCTCCCGGGTTCAAGTGATTCTCCTGCCTCAGCCTCCCCGAGTAGCTAGGATTATAGGTATGTGAGACCACACCCGGCTAATTTTGTATTTTTAGTAGAAACGGGGTTTCTCCATGTTGGTTAGGCTGGTCTCGAACTCCCAACCTCAGGTGATCTGCCTGCCTCAGCCTCCCAAAGTGCTGGGATTACAGGCATGAGCCACCACACCCGGCCACCTACATTTATTTCTCAGTATTTTACTTGTTGTGCAATTGTGATTCAAATTGTTTTCTGAAATCTGCTTTACAGATAGGTCATTGTTGGTTCATACAAATGTAACCATGGATTTTCGTATCTGTGAGCGTCCTGAAACCAATTCCCCATGAATACTGAGGAATGACTGTATTATGTTAAACAGGAGAGCCAAGAGTGGGCATCCTTGTCTTGTTTCTCATCTTAGGAGTAAATCTCTCAGCTTTTCATCATTGAGCATCATGTTAATTGTGGGTTTGTCCTCTATGGCCTTTATTATATTGAGGTAAGTTCTTTCTATATCTAATTTGTTGAAAATATTTAGCATAAAAAGATGTCTAATTTTGTCAAATGTTTTCTCTGAATCTATTGAGATGACAATGTAATTTTCATCCTTCATTCTATCCATGTGGTTTATCACATTGATTAATTTGCATATGTGGAACGATTCTTGTATCACAGGCATAACTCCTATGTGGTCATGGTATATGACTCTTTTAATGGATTTTGTATTTGGCTTGCTAATAATATTTTGAGTCTTTTTGCATCTATATTCATCAGGGATATTAGTCTGTAGTTTTCTTTTCTTCTGGTGTCTTAATCTGGCTTTCCTATAAGGGTGATGCTGGCCTCATAGAATGAGTTTGTAAGTGTTGTTTAGAAGACTTCCAGTAAGATTGGTATAAATTTTTTTAATGTTTCACAGAATTTATCTAGGAAACCACCTGGTCCTGTATTTTTCCTTGTTGGGATATTTTTGATTATTTTTTAATGTCATTATTTGTTTTTTGGTATGTCTGGGCTTTCTATTTTTTATTGATGCAGTCTCAGTGGGTCCTATGTTTCTAGAAATTTCTCAATTTCTTCTGAGTTATCCAATTTATTAGCATTTAAATGTTCATAATAGTTCCTATAACTCTCCCTACCACTAGACATGGGATGTCTCTTCTTTCATCTCTGATTGCATTATTTGAATATTTTCTTTTTTGGTATTAGTCTAGATAGGGTTTGTCCATTTTATTTAGCTTTTCAAAAAACTCTTCGGTTTTTAAATTTTATTGTTTTTCTATTCTCTATTTCATTTACTTCTGCTATAACCTTCGTTATTACTTCCTTCTGCTAACTTTGACTTGTTTGTTCTTCTTTATCTAGTTTCTTAAGGGAGAAAGTTAGTTTACTGGAGCTCTTTCCTCTTTTTTTCTTCTTTTAATAAACCACTTATAAGAGCACCCAGATTAATAAAGCATGCTCTTAGAGACTTACAAAGAGGCTTAGACTCCCATACAATAATAATGGGAGACTTTAACACCCCATTATCAACATTAGACAGACCAACGAGACAGGAAGTCAACAAGGATATCCAGGAATTGAACTCAACACTGCACCAAGCAGACCTAATAGACATCTACAGAACTCTCCACCCTAAAGCAACAGAATATACATTCTTCTAAGCACCACATCGCACTTATTCCAAAATTGACCACATAGTTGGAAGTAAAGCACTCCTCAGCAAATGTACAAGAACAGAAATTATAACAAACTATCTCTCAGACCACAGTGCAATCAAACTAGAACTCAGGACTAAGAAACTCAATCAAAACCGCTCAACTACGTGGAAACTGAACAACCTGCTCCTGAATGACTACTGGGTACATAATGAAATGAAGGCAGAAATAAAGATGTTCTTTGAAACCAATGAGAACAAAGATACAACATACCAGAATCTCTGGGACACATTTAAAGCAGTGTGTAGAGGGAAATTTATAGCACTAAATGCCCACAAGAGAAAGCAGGAAAGATCTAAAATTGACACCCTAACATCACAATTAAAAGAACTAGAGAAGCAAGAGCAAACACATTCAAAAGCTAGCAGAAGGCAAGAAATAACTAAGATCAGAGCAGAACTGAAGGAGATAGAGACACAAAAAACCCTCCAAAAAATCAATGAATCCAGGAGCTGGTTTTTTGAAAAGATCAACAAAATTGATATACTGCTAACAAGACTAATAAAGAAGAAAAGAGAGAAGAATCAAATAGACACAATAAAAAATGATAAAGGGGATATCACCACCAACTCCACAGAAATACAAACTACCATCAGAGAATACCATAAACACCTCTACGCAAATAAACTAGAAAATCTAGAAGAAATGGATAATTTCCTGGACACTTACACTCTCCCAAGACTAAACCAGGAAGAAGTTGAATCCCTGAATAGACCAATAGCAGGCTCTGAAATTGAGGCAATAATTAATAGCCTACCAACCAAAAAAAAAATCCAGGACCAGACGGAGTCACAGCCGAATTCTACCAGAGGTACAAGGAGGAGTTGGTACCATTCCTTCTGAAACTGTTCCAATCAATAGAAAAAGAGGGAATCCTCTCTAACTCATTTTATGAGGCCAACATCATCCTGATACCAAAGCCTGGCAGAGATACAACAAAAAAAGAGAATTTTAGACCAATATCCCTGATGAACATCAGTGCAAAAATCTTCAATAAAATACTGGCAAACCGAATCCAGCAGCACATCAAAAAGCTTATCCACCATGATCAAGTGGGCTTCATCCCTGGGATGCAAGGCTGGTTCAACATATGCAAATCAATAAACGTAATCCACCATATAAACAGAACCAAAGACAAAAACCACATGATTATCTCAATAGATGCAGAAAAGGCCTTTGACAAAATTCAACAGCCCTTCATACTAAAAACTCTCAATAAATTCGGTATTGATGGAACATATCTCAAAATAATAAGAGCAATTTATGCCAAGCCCACAGCCAATATCATACTGAATGGGCAAAAACTGGAAGCATTCTCTTTAAAAACTGGCACAAGACAGGGATGCCCTCTCTCACCACTCCTATTCAACATAGTGTTGGAAGTTCTGGCTAGGGCAATCAGGCAAGAGAAAGAAATCCAGGGTATTCAGTTAGGAAAAGAAGAAGTCAAATTGTCTCTGTTTGCAGATGACATGATTGTATATTTAGAAAACCCCTTTGTCTCAGCCCAAAATCTCCTTAAGCTGATAAGCAACTTCAGCAAAGTCTCAGGATACAAAATCAATGTACAAAAATCACGAGCATTCTTATACACCAGTAACAGACAAACAGAGAGCCAAATCATGAACGAACTCCCATTCACAATGCTTCAAAGAGAATAAAATACCTAGGAATCCAACTTACAAGGGATGTCAAGGACCTCTTCAAGGAGAACTACAAACCACTGCTCAGTGAAATAAAAGAGGACACAAACAAATGGAAGAATATACCATGCTCACAGATAGGAAGAATCAATATTGTGAAAATGGCCATACTGCCCAAGGTAATTTATAGATTCAATGCCATCCCCATTAAGCTACCAATGAGTTTCTTCACAGAATTGGAAAGAACTGCTTTAAAGTTCATATGGAATAAAAAAAGAGCCTGCATTGCCAAGACAATCCTAAGCCAAAAGAACAAAGCTGAAGGCATCACGCTACCTGACTTCAAACAATACTACAAGGCTACAGTAACCAAAACAGCATGGTACTGATACCAAAACAGAGATCTAGACCAATGGAACAGAACAGAGTCCTCAGAAATAATACCACACATCTACAGCCATCTGATATTTGACAAACCTGACAAAAACAAGAAATGGGGAAAGGATTCCCTATTTAATAAATGGTGCTGGGAAAATTGGCTAGCCATAAGTAGAAAGCTGAAACTGGATCCTTTCTTTACTCTGTATACAAAAATCAATTCAAGATGGATTAGAGACTTTAATGTTAGATCTAAAACCATAAAAACTCTAGAAGAAAACCTAGGTAATACTATTCAGGACACAGGCATGGGCAAGGACTTCATGTCTAAAACACCAAAAGCAACGGCAACAAAAGCCAAAATTGACAAATGGGATCTAATTAAACTAAAGAGCTTCTGCACAGCAAAAGAAACTACCATCAGAGTGAACAGAAAACCTACAGAATGCGAGAAAATTTTTGCAATCTACTCATCTGACAAAGGGCTAATATCCAGAACCTATAAAGAACTCAATCAAATTTACAAGAAAAAAACAAACAACCCCATCAAAAAGTGGGCAAAGGATATGAACAGACACTTCTCAAAAGAAGGCATTCATACAGTCAACAGACACATGAAAAAATGCTCATCATCACTGGCCATCAGAGAAATGCAAATCAAAACCACAATGAGATACCATCTCACACCAGTTAGAATGGCAATCATTAAAAAAATCAGGAAACAACAGGTGCTGGAGAGGATGTGGAGAAATAGGAACACTTTTAGACTGTTGGTGGGACTGTAAACTAGTTCAATCATTGTGGAACACAGGGTGGCAATTCCTCAAGGATCTAGAACTAGAAATACCATTCGACCCAGCCATCCCATTACTGGGGATATACCCAAAGGATTATAAATCATGCTGCTATAAAGACACATGCACACGTATGTTTATTGTGGCACTATTCACAATAGCAAAGACTTGGAATCAACCCAAATGTCCATCAGTGACAGACTGGATTAAGAAAATGTGGCACATATACACCATGAAATACTGTGCAGTCATAAAAAAGGATGAGTTCGTGTCCTTTGTAGGGACATTAATGCAGCTAGAAACCATCATTCTCAGCAAACTATTGCAAGAACAGAAAACCAAATACTGCATGTTCTCACTCATAGGTGGGAACTGAACAATGAGATCACTTGGACTCGGGAAGGGAAACATCACTCACCGGGTCCTAATGTGGGGAGGGAGGAGGGGGGAGGGATAGCATTAGGAGATATACCTGATGTAAATGACGAGTTAATGGGTGCAGCACACCAACATGGCACATGTATACATATGTAACAAACCTGCATGTTGTGCACATGTACCCTAGAACTTAAAGTATAATAATAAAAAAAATTTATTGTTATAAACTTCCTTCTTAGTGCTGATTTGGCTGCATGTTATGTTTTGCTGTGTTGTGTTTTGGTTTTCCTTTGTCACTATATATTTTCTAATTTCATCTTCAATTTCTTCTTTGATGTAATAATTGTTTTAAAGTGTGTTATTTAATTTCCATGCACTTGTGAATTTCCTCATTTTCTTTTTATTACTGTTTTCTAGTTTCATTCAGTTGTGATCAGAAAAGATACTTGGATTGATTTCAATCTTCTTAAATTTGTTAAGGCTTGATTTGAAATTCTACTATGAGATATCTTGGAGAATGTTCCATGTGCATTTGAGAAGAATGATTATTTTTGCTGCTGTTGGGTGGAATGCTCCGTATATATGTGTTGGGTCTATTTTGTCTATAATATTGTTCAGTTCTATATTTCCTTGTTGATGTTCCATCTAGAGGAGCAAGAGGTTCTGATGTTCTAGTGTCCAGTAGGGTGATGATAGTTAAAAATAATATAGTCTATATTGTAAAATAGTTAGAAGAGAGTATTTTGAATGTTCTCAATACAAAAAATAATCAATATTTGTTATGATGTACGTGCTAATTATCCTGATTTGATCATTACACAATGTATACATATATCAAGACATCACATTGCACCCCATAAGTGTGTACAATTATTAAATGCCAACTAAAAATAAAATAAAACTTTAAAAAGAATATCTTATGTCATTTCTAAAAATACAAAACACATAGTATGATGTGCTAGTGTAAGAATTTTATAAATTAATTTAATGAAATATAAAAATATAAGTTTAAATATTAAGATTGAAATATAAATAATAAATTTCATTATTTTTCCTTCCACCAATAATTCTATAAATGCTATGCTAAGTAAGTTTTATAACTGTCTTTTAAATTTTGTACCACTCAATTCATCTTGGCCACTACCAGTTGCCTGTTTGCAATTCTGGAAACGTAAACTTGTGAAAAAGAACAAGCTTTTGAAGTTTGGCAGACTGGGCCTGGGCTTTAATCCTAATACCTGCAATCTATTGCTATCCAACCTTATAAAATATAAAAACCATAACTACTTTTCACTGCAGAGGATGAAATTAACATGGACAGCAACTAGCATACCGCCTAACAAACAGCAGGCATTCAAAAGTACCAGCTGCTATGATTGTTCAATAAATGAGCTGAATAACATTAATGTTTTCAGATTTCAGCTTTACACTACATTTTTTACACAGTATCTCAGAGGTTTGAATCCCTGTTTTCCAGGTAAGAACACTTAGTCTCATAGACATTAAGTGGCTCATTTTCTTGAGGATTCTACTTTCTAATTTCTCACCTCAACTCCCAGACTGTATCCCTTTCTAACTCCAGACACAGAAAACTCCTCCAGGTCCTCTGAACTTAACAAGTCTCCTATCACCTCCATAGCCACTCCCTCCTTCAGACACACACATGCTGGGTAATTTTCTATTTGTTAATCAAGTTTTACTTTCTTTACCATCTTACATTTTCTGTATCCCCTTATTTTCTGTCTCTCTGCACCAGAATGGAATGTTGATGAGAGGAGGTTATCCATCTGTTGTACTCACTGCTGTATCTCCAGAACCTGTAAGGCCTACAGTGAGCGATCAATAAATAGTTGTTGAATTAATTACCGAACCCTTGAACCAATCTTGCATACATAGTTTGGCACATATGGGACTCCCATTTGAACTCTGGGAAACATGGAAATCAGACAAGTTAATCTTACTGGGAAGGCTCAGTATCTAGAGAGACCAATATACCCAAAGCTACTAGAGTCAGGCCAGGATGGAATTCTACCTCATTCTCTCTTACTAAAATAGTAGTATGACCTTGGGCCAGGCATGGTGGCTCACCCCTGTAATCCCAGCACTTCGGGAGGCTGAGGAGGGCAGATCACCTGAGGTCAGGAGTTTGAGACCAGCCTGGCCAATATGGCGAAAGGCCGTCTCTACTAAAAATACAAAAACGTTAGCCAGGCATGGTGATGGGCGCCTGTAATCCCAGCTACTCGGGAGGCTGAGGCAGGAGAATCGTTTGAACTCGGGAGGCAGAGGTTGAAGTGAGCTGAGATCACACCATTGCACTCCAGCGCCTGGGCGACAAGAGTAAGACTCCGTTTCAAAAAAAAAAGAAAAAGTAGTATGACCTTGGGCACGCTTCTCTACTTCTCTGAGTCTCACTTTCCTTCTCTCATTAATTATCCTCATGAGATATTTGAAATTATTCAATACTTTCATTCATCCATTCAGTAAACATTTATTGAATGTCTCTTATCTGACAGACACTGTTTTAGGCATTGGGGATAAGTTGGTAAATAAGTCACATCTATCAGCTCTCAGGCTAATGAAGTACACAGACAAATAACTATTTATGGAACAGTGGATTTGCGGCTATGATAGGGGAAATAGGGGTTCTGGTAGCAGGGGTTGTAGGAGTAGTTGTTGTTCTTCAGTTAATCTTTTTTGTTTCAAACAGTGAAGTCCTGCCAGTCATCAAGGCCTAAGGCCGGCCTGCTTCTGGAATAATTCCCCCATATTTGTACTTTCTCAAGCTCTGTGATTCTGCAGATCTTACTTTTGCTTGACAAGGCTATCAGTGTAAACTTGAAATTTTTCCTAGAGGCAAAACTTACTCACTGTCAAGGGTATTTGACAATAACAAAACTGGTGATAAAATAGCTACCACTTATTTTCAATTGCTCTTATGGATTCTGATTTTATTCATTGGGTCACAACCCATTATTATTATGATTTTTACTCATTCTCATGTTCAAATGGTCAAATTACCAAAATTACTTTTGTGCCACGAACATTGCGAAATGCTTTCAATACTTTATTTAATTTTTAAATTTTATTTATTTATTTTTTTGAGAAGGAGTTTCACTCTTGTTGCCCAGGCTGGAGTGCAGTGGCGTGATCTTGGCTCACTACAACCTCCGGTTCCTGGGTTCAAGTGATTTTCCTGCCTTAGCCGCCTATATAGCTGGGATTACAGGCATGTGCCACCATGCCCGGCTAATTTTGTATTTTTAGTAGAGAGATGGTTTCACCATGTTGGCCAGGCTGGTCTCGAACTCCTGACTTCAGGTGATCCACCCACCTTGGCCTCCCAAAGTGCTGGGATTACAGGCATGAGACACCGCGCCTGGCCCAATACCTTATGTAAACCTCACAACATACCTAGACAAAAATCCTATTTTTATGTGCATTTACACATTGGGTAAATAGAATTAAGGAAAGTTTAGAGGGTTTCAAAGTCATATTGTCAGTAGAGACAGGTGATTCAGAGTGCAGACTTGCTTGTAAAAAGCATTTTACACTAAAAGAAAGTGAGGCTTTTTAGAGAAATGTCTGACTCAAGGGCTGGAACAGGGAAAGTACAAACAGGCAGGAACATCTTGTTGCACTAGAAAGTAAAGGAAGTGTTCCAGCTAAGATGGATATATGACAAAAAGATAGAGGAAGTTTCAAGGCGCTTCAACTAGCCAAATGTGGGCCAATTTGAGCATCAAAATAAATTCTGATGGTGATCTATTATTACCCAGTGATTAAATACATACCCATGAACCCATAATGATGTAAGTAAATACATAAATAAGTAAATAAATGAAGAAGTTGGGTATGATGGTTAATATTGACTGTGAACTTGATTGGATTGAATGATGCTAAGTATTGTTCCTGGGTCTGTCTGTGAGGGTGTTGCCAAATGAGATTAACATTTGAGTCAGTGGGCTGGGAGAGGCCGACCCACCCTCAATCTGGGTGGGCACCATGTAATCAACTGCCAGTATGACTATAATAAAGCAGGCAGGAGAAGATGGAAGAGCAGACTTGCTGAGTCTTCCAGCCTTCATCTTTCTCCCCTGCTGGTGCTTCCTGCCCTGGACCATCAAACTCCAAGTTCTTCAGCTTCTGGGCTTTTGGACTTACATCACTGGTTTGCCAGGTGCTCTCGGGTCTTTGGCCACAGAATAAAGGTTGCACTGTTTGCTTCCCTACTTTTGAGGTTTTGGGATTCAGACCGATCCACCACTGGCTTCCTCAACTTGCAGGCGGCCTATTGTGAGACTTTACATTGTGATTGTGTGAGTCAATTCTCCTTAATAAACTCCCTTTCATATAGGCATATATCCTATTAGTTCCGTCCCTCTAGAGAACTCTGACAAATACAATGGGAAAACTCTTCATGACAGTACAATGCCAACTTATTAAAAGTTGAAAGGCTCTCATGACTCCCGTGTTCACTGCAGCACTATTCAAAACAGTTAAGATATGGAATAAAACTAAGTGTCCATCAGCAGATGAATGAATCAAGAAAATGTAGGAGATAATGGAATTCTATTGGGCCTTAAAAAGGAAGGAAATCCTGCCTGAGCATGGTGATGCATGCCAGTACTCCCAGCACTTTGGGAGGCTGAGGTGGGAGGATTGCTTGAGCCCAGGAATTCGAGACCAGCCCGGGCCACATAGTGAGACCCTGTCTCTACAAAAAAATAAAAATTAATGTGGCATGGTGGCATATACCTGTGGTCCCAGCTACTCAGGAGGTTGAGTTGGGACAATCCTTTGGGTCCCAGAGGTCAAGGATGCAGTGAGTCATGATCGCATCACTGCACTCCAGCCTGGGTGACAAAGTGAGACCCTGTCTCTATAAAAACAAAAACAAAGGAAATCCTGTCATTTGCGACAACCTGGATGACATTGTGTAAATGGAAGTAACCCAGGCAGGGAAATACAAAGACTGCATGATCTTATTTATGTGTGGAATCTAAAAAGGTTGAACTCGTGGAAGGAGAGAGTAGAATCCTAGCTACCAGGAAATTGAAAGGAGGTGGTTGGTGAGCAGTTCATCAAGGATCCAAATTTTCAGTTAGATAGGAGGAATAAGTTCAAGAGACCCACTGTACATTATGGTGATTATGGTTAATAACATTGTATTGTATTCTTGAAAATCACTGAGAATAGATTTTGTGTTCTCCCCACAGGAAATAATAGGTATGAGAGGTAATGTATACGTTAAGTAGCTCAATGTAGCCATTCCACAATGTATACATATTTCAAAACATCATGTTATACATGATCCATATATACGATTTTTATTTGTCGATTAAATTAATAAATATATTTTATAGTAGGAAATGAAAGTATTATTATAGAAGGCATCATTTTCCAACCATTATACATTAGTAGACTCAGGTGGAATTATTAGTGGATAACAAGACGGGATATGTCCACAGTCTCCAAGTATCTTGCCACAGAATACTTAAATTTCAAGGAAAATATAGTAACTTAACTTGACGTAACCTGCTGAATACAACCTTAATTAAGTGATTAAATTTGACAGTACCAGTTATGGAATAAATAAGTACTTTGCCAACAGATGTAATGCATTGAGAAGAAAATACTATCATTTTGTGGTACTCCAGACAAAAATGTTTAAATTGAATCTAGTCATGAGGATAGAAAATCAGGCAAACCCAAATTAAAGGACACTCTAGTAAATAGTCCACACACTAAAGAACTGTTATGGTCATGAAAGACAAAGACAATCTGAGGACTTGTTCAAAACTAAAGAAGACTATAGTGAGTGAAATTTATAAAAAATAAAAATAAAAAAGACTGAAGTGAAGTAACAAGTACATAAAACACATGACACTAGAGGGATCATAGATCAGAAAATTAGAAAACTCTGTAAATGACATTATTGGGATAATTGGTCACTTTTGAATAAAATTTTTACATGAGATAGATAATAGTATTGTTTCAATGTTAATAAAGATAACACTTTGATAACTATACTGTTTATGTAAGACAATGTCTTCATTCTCAGAAAGTAACACTGAAGTATTTGGGAGTAAAAGAACATGTCTCTAGCTCACTCTCAAATGGTTTAGAATATATGTGTATATATATATGAAAATGTGTCTGTGTTTATGTATCTGTGTATTGAGAGAGACAGAGACAGAGAGCAAGTGTAAAAATATGTCAAACGTTAACAGTGGAGGTATTAGGGAGAAATACAAAAGGAGGTTCTTTGTCTCATTCTTGCAACTTTTTTGTAAGCAAGTTTGAAATTATCTCAGAAAAAATGTACCTCCCCCAAGGAAAGTAACGTGAGCTCTGAATAACAACTAGGATAAATTTGTGGCTACTTCATTTACCAGCTGTGTGATAGCAGAAACGTTATGAATAATTTCTGAATTCAAAGTTTTCGACCTGTAAGAAAGGATAATCATTGAGCTTGTCTACGTCCTAGGGCCATGGTAAGGATTAAACGAGACGATGCACATATGTTTTCAGCAATATCTTGGACAGGGCGAGTACACAATAAAAGTTAACTCTCATTGATTTTTTTAAATTTTTTGTTTATAGAGGACAACATTTGATTAGACGGTTCTGGTTCCGAGGACTCAAATCTAACCATGTCTCTGAGGTGCCTACCAGAGATAAGATTCTAAGTTTTAAGAGTCATATAATTACTCAACAAAGGATACCTTTCATCCTTATTAAAATTATTGGCACAAACATTTCTGATCTTAATATCTAGTCTCTTACCATTCCACTTAGCTGCCTATGTGTGTTCCTGGAGCCAAATATCCTCACTTTAACATCTAGTGTGTACTAAGGTGCCTAGGCTTCTATGTGTGCTACCTATATGTTCAGTGGGAATTTAATTATTTTCAGCCTTCCTTCTGACTAGCCCAAAGTACCATAGTAAAATATCTGCCATTCATTTAGAGGCTACAATATACCATGCACAACAACCCTGGGGAGCAATTTTTAAATCTATCTCTCCTTTCAAAGTGAATAGGCAGGCTCAGAAAGGTGCAGAGACTTTCCCAGAGTCACAGAGCCAATAAGAGGTGGTACATGGAATGCCTCACTGCAATACCCAGGGCCTTGTTGCATAACTGAACTGTATTCAGTTCTAACAGTGTACACGATTATTAGGCACTATCTTCTCAACTAGACTCTAATCTCAGTGAAGGTAGACAGCACAATTTAGTTTTCATGGATACCCCGGTGCCTTCTTCACTACTAAGCACACAGTAGGTACCCAAGGAATATCTGTTTTCCCTTTAATGTGGAAAGAGGGTTTGCTTTTAAACATTTCTAAAAGCCTCGATGACCAAGTTAAATAGGTTATTTAAATGTACTCTAAAAACTCTGAGCAGAGTTGTGATTCTGTAAAATTTCCACAAACTTAACAAGGTACTTTTTTTACACAGGTGGCAAAGCTATAATGAGTATCAAAGCTCTAATGAGCAGCAAAGTAGAGATTCTAAACAACGAGCAGGATGGTGGGAACCTCTACTGAGGAGATAGACAGTGGTGGTTAGGGACGCGGACATAATGGGTTCTAGGGTTTTATCCATATTTGATTTCACTGTTTTGGGTTGTGGTTACACAGGTTTTCACTTCATAATTATTCATTTTTTTGTCTTTGTATATCTGTTCTATGCACTTTAAGCTGAAACCAAGAAAAAAGAATAAGATTGATTCCAAGTCAAAGAAACACCAAGATTTGAATAAAGGTATTTATATGGCTACATGAAGAATGTATCAGTCAGGAGGGGGTTTGTCAGTCATCCATGAAAGGAAATACTGGAAACGCCCATATAGGCATTGTGTGGGAAAAACAAGTCTCTACATGATCTCTGGTCCCACTGTCAAAGCATTACCTAGTGTGAGATGGAAATATTAGATGATGTGAGCCTCATGCCATTAACAGACAAAATATATCTATGCAAGATGTCAGCTCTTTCCCCATCTTAATTACCTTAATTAAACTGATTAATTACCTTAATTAAATAGACTAATTACCTTAATCCATTTCTTTTCATTTTGTAACATTTATGTTCCAGAAATCAGCTTGTTTTCAGGTTCATACACACACACACACACACACACACGCAGACACACACACACAAGCACACACATCCAATCACACCAGGGCAAGTGTTTCAGTGGATGTTGTGATTGACTCTCCAACATCCATTCTGTCTCCTGTTTATCTAAGCCAGTCATATTCTTGACATTCACTGGTTTTGAAACAGGCATGTGACCTAATTCAGTCCCATATTTTGGAGTTGATTGTGGGGCTATCTTCTGGGAAGTACTATGTCATGGGTCTTGTCTCTTTGAAAAGGCACATTGGAAGATATATTTCTTTCTGTCTGTAAACATTACCATGTCCAGATCAGAGACCTAAAAGTGCTTCAGCCACATTGAGACCAGCATGTTAAGGACACTGAGAGGGGCAGAGATGAGAGGGAAAAAATCTGAACTCTTCATGGCATCCTGGAGCCAGAGTTCCCCATGTATGGAATCCACCTACTTTTGACTTCCATGCTAGTTTGGAAACAGACGAAATATCTAATGAAGAATAACTAACTGCTGCACACTATTGAGGGCCCTAAAGATACTACAGTAAATAAAGAAGAGAACCGTGTCTGCCCACATGGAACTCATATTTCCATGTAATTATACAAACAGTAAATAAAATGAATAATTACCCCTCCTACTGTATGTCAGAAGATTATAATGGCATGGAAAAAATTAGAGGAAGTTAAGAAAGATTTGGAAGGCTGAGAAGTTGGATAGGGCTGAGAAGTTGGAGAGAATAGGGCTCTCTCACAATGTGATATTTGAGCAAAATCTAATGAAGTTGATGGAACGAGCTATTAAATGTGTGGAGGAAGAATATCAGGCAGAGAGAACAGCCTTTAGTTGAAAGTATGACTACTATAGGTAGGGTTGATGTAGTGGGATCTAGTGGGGGAGTTGTTAGATTTTAGAGAAGTAACAGAGTATCAGATCACATAGGAACTTACAGCCTATGCAAATGCTTTGATATTTTTTTTTCTCTCAATGAGATGGAGAACAATGACAGAGGAGTGGCATGATCCAGCATAGGTTTCAAAGGGATACCTCTGGCTGCTGAGATGAGACTAATCATTAGAAAAAAGGTATAGGGAAATGAACCAGTAAAAATGTTATTGCCATAATCCAGGCAAGAAATTCTAGTGGCTTACAATGAAGTGGTATAGTGGGGGGGGGGGGCAAAATTGCTCACATTCTCAATATATTTAGAATGCAGGCCCAACGGTATTTCTGGATGAATTTAATGCCAAGATTGATACCACTGTTTCTAAGCAAGCATCTAAAAAGATAAGGTTAACGTTAACTGAGATGAGGAAGAGTGAAAGTAGATGAAATCAGGAGAATGAAATAAGAAATCCAATTTTTACACAGTTACAATCAAAATGTTTATTTAACAAGCATGTGGACTTGCCAAGTGGGCAATTGGAAATAGACTGTGGGGTCTATCTAAACTGGATAGAGATGAGAGTGTAGTTCACATAGGACACCACAATACTGGAAAAGATCACCAAGGTAATGAGTGTAGGCAGAGAAGAGAAGGGGACTAAGGTTTGACTTCTGAGGCACTTCAATGTCAAGAGATCATGAGGAAAGGAGGAGAATCAGCCAAGGAGACTCAGGAATTACAGCTAATGAGGTCACAGAAAAGCCAAGAGAGTATTGTACTGGAACTCAGGAAACAAAGGACTTCCGAGTAGAGGGAGTGATCGACTCTATCCAATTTTTTTGTTTTTTTTTTTTGAAACAGAGTTTCGCTCTTGTTGCCCAGGCTGGAATGCAATGGTGCAGTCTCAGCTCACGGCAACCTCCACCTCCCGGGTTCAAGTGATTCTCCTACTTCAGCCTCCAGAGTAGCTGGGATTACAGGCGTCCGCCAACATGCCTGGCTAATTTTTGTATTTTTAGTAGAGACAGGGTTTTGCCGTGTTGCCCAAGCTGGCCTTGAACTCCTGACCTCAGGTGATCCACCTGCCTTGGCCTCTCAAAGTGCTGGGATTACAGGCATGAGCCACTGCGCCCAGCCTAACTCTATCCAAAAGTATAAATAGGTCAGTTAAGGAGAAGACTGTGAAATAGCCACTCGATTTAGGAATATTGGTGTCATAATTTCTGTCCTTTTACATTTGCTGAGGAGTGCTTTACTTCCAACTATGTGGTCAAATTTGGAATAAGCGTGATGTGGTGCTAAGAATGTATATTCTGTTGATTTGGGATGGAGAGTTCTGTAGATGTCTGTTAGGTCCACTTGGTGCAGAGTTGAGTTCAATTCCTGGATATCCTTGTTAACTTTCTGTCTCATGGATCTGTCTAATGTTGACAGCAGGGTGTTAAAATCTCCCATTATTAATGTGTGGGAGTCTAAGTCTCTTTGTAGGTCTCTAAGGACTTGCTTTATGAATCTGGGTGCTCCTGTATTGGGTGCATGTATATTTAGGATAGTTAGCTCTTCTTGTTGAATTGATCCTTTTACCATTATGTAATGGCCTTGTCTCTTTTGATCTTTGTTGGTTTAAAGTCTGTTTTCTCAGAGACTAGGATTGCAACCCCTGCTTTTTTTTGTTTTCCATTTGCTTGGTAGATCTTCCTCCATCCCTTTATTTTGAGCCTATGTGTGTCTCTGCATGTGAGATGGGTCTCCTGAATACAGCACACGGATGGGTCTTGACTCTTTATCCAATTAGCCAGACTGTGTCTTTTAATTGGAGCATTTAGCCCATTTACATTTAAGGTTCATATTGTTATGTGTGAATTTGATCCTGTCATTATAATGTTAGCTGGTTATTTTGCTTGTTAGTTGATGCAGTTTCTTTCTAGCATCGATGGTCTTTACAATTTGGCATGTTTTTCAGTGGCTGGTACTGGTTGTTCCTTTCCATATTTAGTGCTTCCTTCAGGAGCTCTTGTAAGGCAGGCCTGGTGGTGACAAAATCTCTCTGTCGTGGTTACCTTGACAAGAACAGTTTCTGTTTAGTGGAAGGTGCATAGGCCTGGCTGAAGTATGATTAAGACAGAATAGGAGGAGAGATATTGGACACAGTATTGGACTGTAGATGACACTCTGTGGGAAGCGTGCAATTGGGGAACAGATAAATAGCACTAACCAAGTAAAAGGAGTGAAGTAAACAGGTTTTTGGTGTTTGCATTTTTTTAACAAGGGAAAAATAACACCAGTGTGTATGCTGACAGGAATAACATAGTAGAGGGAGAAAAAGTCATGTCATGAGGATGTTACAAATGCTGTGAGATTATGAACTTGCTTTTTGATTTAGCCAGTCTAAGTAAGATTTTTCTGTTATGTGTAAGCAAAAAAACTGTCATGAAGTGAGTCAGTAATTGGCTTGATATGTCTAACTTTTCTGTTTTATGCCAATTGTGGAGGCATAATTTTAATATTGCTCTCTTTCATGTATTTTGAATAATAAATTATATGGTCACAATAATTGGATAGGAAGACTGGTTCTACAACCATAGATTTCAATCCTGGGCCTGCCACTTACGTCATTTAGGATAAATTATTTAGCTTCTGCGTCTCATATGAAATGTCTTCCTATGAACATAAGGATAACAAAGGTACTTACGGTGTGTTGCTGAATCAAATGACATAAAGCATTTAAAAAGCTTATAGACAAACTTGCTATGTGGTAAAATTTCTTTTCTTTTCTTTTTTTTTTTTGAGAGACGGAGTCTCTCTCTGTTGCGCAGGCTGGAGTGCAGTGGCCCGATCTCGGCTCACTGCAAGCTCCGCCTCCCAGGCTCACGCCATTCTCCTGCCTCAGCCTCCCGAGTAGCTAGGACTACAGGCGCCCGCCACCGCGCCCGGCTAATTTTTTTGTATTTTTAGTAGAGATGGGGTTTCACCGTGTTCGCCAGGATGGTCTTGATCTCCTGACCTCGTGATCCGCCCACCTTGGCCTCCCAAAGTGCTGGGATTACAGGCATGAGCCACCGCACCCGGCCGTAAAATTTCATAAATATTAAAAGTCTGCATACCACCTGATAAAAATTCCCTTTTGTAGTAAAAAACGTAAACTGCCTGATTAACTGTTTTGCCTATTCACACATATAACCTTAAAATTAATTAATAAACATGCAACTAACAAAGAAAAATTATTCACAGCTCCATTTTATAGGTATGAAATCAGGGAAATAGACCATTTAACTAAGATACAAAGGGAATTAAAATATAATGGTTAATTTACAAAGTGTGTCAAGATGCTTGGTGTTATGGTTAATTTTATGTGTCAACATGACTGGGCCACAGGGTGCCCAGACGTTTGAGCAAACATGATCCTGGGTGTGTCTATGAGAGTGAAAAGTTGACTTCAGCCTTGTAAAGCCCTAAGCAGAGAACACAGTTGATCCACGGCAGACTTATGGAAACTGTGAAATGATAAATGTGTGCTGTTTTAAGCCACTAAGTGGGTGGTAATTTTTTATGCAGCAATAGAAAACTAATATACAGGTATTTACGTTATGACTATATGGAATCTCTTGTGGCTAAAGTAATGCACTGTGTTATGTAAACCACTGCGGAAGATGAAGAATAATTTTTGGCTCAGCCATAACCTACGTAGCTCTAAGGTGCAAATTAAAGTAGGTACAGCTAAATGCACAGTGCCGAGAATGCTAAATGTTGTGTAGTGAAGATTGATTGCAGTGTAGCTGTGAGAACAGGCAGCTTGAAGTGTAACAGTAACAAGGGAGGACACTTCCGTGTAAGATGGTGTCTTTCTCAGTGTGAAGGGCTCAGATGCTGGGGCTGCCCCTTCTGTCCCTGCCCTTTAAATGAGGCAGAGACTTCAGTTCCAGGGTTCTCCTGTGGGGCCACAACAGACAAGCAAAGCCAGGGGAATGGCAGGCAGTGGCTTTGAATTCAACTAAATAACTTATTACAGAAAACTCGTATGATAGACATTCTTTGAGGCTTTAAAGTCCCTAACACCAGTTAGCTCTGTGATTCAATCAGCGTTCCAGGATTCTAATTTATAAAAGGTGTCTGTGTGTGTGTGTGTGTGTATCTGTGTGCACACGCATGTGTGGGTGTGTGAGTGTAAAACACCTCCCAGATAAATAACTGTGACAAATCTTTACAGACCACTGGCACTAGGGTTAAGATATGCCTGCATGATTTTCTGCATAACACAGCTGCAAAGTTCCTAAATGTTCCTACCAAACCCAGAGCCTACCACAATGCACGAAACATGGGGACTTTCTGACTTTTAACCTAGCTCCCATTTGTGAATAGCTTCTAGTACCAGTGTATTGCAGAATTCCTGGCTTCATAATTGATGTTAGCCTTTCTAATAATCTCTCAGTTTCTGACATGTCCTCACAGTGGGATTAATTTAGAAATTCCCCTAGGCTTTACAAGTGAAAAGTGATTGATTAAAAATAAACTAACTGGAGAGATTAATGAATGAATATAAGACTGCTAATCCAATTATTTAAATGTTTGGGTGAAAAACATAAACATGCAGGAATATGAAATCAAGCCTCCGAACCCACAAATAACAGCATTTTCAAGCACAGACATGTATGTTCATAGTCAAAAGGATTCAGTCCTCCAGATGTGAGTCCTGCTCCTATTTCCTCTACTCTTGCTCCATCAAATTGTTTATCTCCTCTCCCTGTTTTCCCCTTTCACTGGAAATACTCCGTGTACAGACTATAGCTGATAATTTACTTTCTTTTTGTTTTGTTTTCCTAAGAGTTGGTTATGAATAAGAACCAGTTTTTTGTTTTTTTGTTTTTTTTTTTTTTTTGAGATAGAGTTTAGTTCTTGTTGTCCAGGCTGGAGTGCAGTGGCACAATCTCGGCTCACTGCAACTTCCACCTTCCAGTTTCAAGCGATTCTCCTGCCTCATCCTCCCCAGTAGCTGGGACTATAGGCGCTCGCCAACACACCCCGCTAATTTTTGTATTTTTAGTAGAGATGGGGTTTCACCATGTTGGCCAGGCTGGTCTCGAACTTCTGACCTCGTGATCTGCCCACCTCGGCCTCCCAAAGTGTTGGGACTACAGGCGTGAGCCATGGCGCCCAGCTAAGAACCAGTTTTTACTTGGTCTTTACATATGCTCTATCAGTCAGTTACACTACATGAAACATACAGGCATTGCAGAGCGTTTACTGAATGAATACATTTCATACCAAAACACTGATAGCAAAAACACCCACTTCCAAATTGGAGGCAGTACACTGGTTGCTTTCCACATAGGAAAGTGGCTTTTGTGTATCAAGAGCCATGCAAAGTCTTCTAGAAGCTGGTAGGTGTCGCAGGACTAGAAAGCAGATTCATTTGTCCATGGGCCTCTACACAGTGAATAGCATAGTTTTCAGCACACAAAAAGGGATAAATCAACATTACTTAACTTAGTCATATATATACCTTTTCAAATCTGCCACCCTCCAATATAATGTTGTAAACTAAATATTTCACAGGAAAGGAAAAATACCATTTGTCATGAGTCAACCTCTAAAATAGAGGGATGACATAACAGCAGTATGAAATTTTAAAATTTATATTACTGGCTTTCAGAGACACAGGGATTTCTTTCCAAGACTGTGTAAAATGTGGGGATACTGCTGACCAATGCAGGCAATGGATTGTGATGCATGCCTCTTAAATCCCAGCTCTGCGCTTCCTAGTCATGTGAACAGGGACAAGTAATCTACCCCTCTGACCCTAAATTTCCTCATCTGTGAAACTGGAAGAAAGAAATTTATGTCACAGGGATTTTATGAAAACTATCAGTAAGATGTGTAAAGCACCTGATACATGGTGGACCCTGAACAGCAATTACCATAAATTCTGATATTGTAGTAAAGAGAAACTGCTTTCCCCCAATATAATTTCTTAATTAGAATTTTGTGAATTCTACACAACGAGAAGTTCATCTGACACAAAAATCAAAGATGCTTCCTCTGAGATGTAGGCTGGTAGTAAAAGCTAATTGATCAAAGCTAAAGTGAAAGAATCTAAGAATGTGATAGTTGTTCACTTGTAGGATATACTATTGTAGTGTAGGAAAACTGCTAACAGAACTACTGATTTTCAAACTTGCCTTGAAATAAATAACCTGGAAAAGATTGAAAAAAGGAAATATTTTTTCCCATCTTGCACTCCCAGAGAATGGCTGGCCCAGAGCCCATGGTCAGAAACGCTCTGTCATAGTGGTAACCTCTCCAGAACTGGCTGAGTTCATTGGCAGTATGTTATGTTTTACCATGGAACAGGGAATGCAGCCATCTTCCTGATCACAATTTTGATACCAAACATCACGTCTATGTGCCATGTTGTCTTTCTCTAATGATTAGGTGAAGTTTAGAACAGCTTGGTGACCCTGGAAAGCCTGTTCTGCTTCTGACGAAACTGGCCTGAGCCTGTGGGTACACAGTGTCATTGATAAGTAAACTATCTTCCTCGTGGGCTGCCCTGATGTCTTTGTGGAGGGGAAGGCATCCTTCCAAGACCGAAATTCTCTCATGCAGGGACTAGCTGTGCATAAAAGATCCTCCTCCAGATCCAGCTTCATCAAGACCTTGAAGCAGCTGTAAGTACCAATCATTTTATCCCTTCACGAGGACTTGAAACAAACTCCATTCCTCTGCCTCTGCAGAAATTAGTGTTGAATTTTCCAGCATTTGGCCAAAGGAGCAGGAGAACAACCTCTAGGATGAGGAGCTTCTGAAAGTGTTAGGAGATGGGAGGAAAATGTTGCAGAGATGTGTGCATGAGAAATGGGGAAGGAAGCAGAGAGAACTCCAGGGGCAAGTTAAGTGGTGGGGGTCTGCCTATACTGTCATCTTTGTGGGATGTTCTCATCAATGAGCCTGGAAGTTTCCACCTCATTCAGATACTTCCTAGCTGTCAGATACTGGGCAAGTTACATAAGGCCTTAGATCTCAATCTTCTCCCTTGTGAAAATGGGAATGACAACATTGCCTTTGAAGGGCTTTTATTAGGGTTAAATGAAAAAGGTACATGAAGTGTCTAGTGCAGCCCATCCATAGTTATGTGTCCTATTACAAAACAATAGCCTCCACTTTATTTCCAACTTTTTCATAACATCGCTCAGCTTTCATAGCATTTAATTATATAATCACGTTTCTTTCTGAAAGCCACTGTCTTATGAAAATAAAATATAATATGTAAATCATAGTACAAGTCCTGCCCAGATAAAACCAAAACCATTTAGGTAATGAATGACTGAGATCTGAAAACACCACCTCAAGTCATGCTGTATAGTAGGAACTGTGCTACCCTGTGAAAAGGCCATGGAAAATGAATCAGACTTCTGGCCCTCAGGTATCTCATGGCTGCCCAGCTGTGTTTCTATGGCATGTGGTACCTACATGGTGCCGAAACAAATGGCAACTACTGGAATAGCTACATATTGCAAAGAGAATGTTTTCCCTATCAATATCATTTTCAAAGGATTAATTAATTCAAAGACTATATAGAGTCCTTCTGGTTGTATCAGAGAGTGTGGATGGTGGATTTACAAAGACCAACAACACATGGCCCTTTCCCTCACAAGTCTCCCATCTAGCACAGGAGATAAGCACATTCATTATATCCATAGATATTTTCTGAGTGACTCCAATGTATGCTCTGCAGAGATCTGGGCGGCTTGGGATACACTGGTGAGCATCCCTGCTCACCATTCCTACCATCAGGAGCTAATACTCTAGCAGGAGCCATCATCGGCTAAGAGAGAGAACCGCAATAAACATCACTAAGTAATTACATAGTCTGTTAGATGCAAAATGCTATAACAGAAAGGACACTTGGGCTAAGGAAAAGGGGATCAGAAGTATCAGTGACAGGTGGGCAAGGAGAGTGGGTTTAGCAGTCCATCATAAGGTGGCCTTGGTAGGCCTCATCCAGAAGGTGAGAAGTGATCAAGGCCTCAGGGTGGGTGAGGAAGTTATCTTTTTAGACAAAGGAAAGGAGCATTCCAAACCGAGGGAATGGCTAGAGCAAATGCCCTGAGGAGGGAAGGAGCCTGCCTGACACAACCCAGAAGCTGCAGAGTCCAGGTCCACTAGAGATGTGTGGCTCATGGGGAGTGGTAGGGACAAAGTCAAAGAGGAAATGGGCCAGATGTTGTAGGGCCTCATAGGTTTTGGTAGCATTTAACATTTTACCCTGATGCATAAACACAGGGCCACTAGAAAGGGTTTGCTTTCTGAATTAGAAGTCTCTGCAGGGTAAGGCCGGGCGCGGTGGCTCAAGCCTGTAATCCCAGCACTTTGGGAGGCCGAGACGGGCGGATCACGAGGTCAGGAGATCGAGACCATCCTGGCGAACATGGTGAAACCCCGTCTCTACTAAAAAATACAAAAAAAACTAGCCGGGCGAGTGGCGGGCGCCTGTAGTCCCAGCTACTCGGGAGGCTGAGGTAGGAGAATGGCGTAAACCCGGGAGGCGGAGCTTGCAGTGAGCTGAGATCCGGCCACTGCACTCCAGCCTGGGTGACAGAGCGAGACTCCGTCTCAAAAAAAAAAAAAAAAAAAGAAGTCTCTGCAGGGTAAAGGGAAAAGGGGGGTGATAGAAGTGAGGCAGGATCGGGTAGTGAGCAAAGAAGTGGGAGAAATCAAGGCATGCTGCATCATTATGAAAGAGGCAGCACTCGCCTGGACTTGACAATTCCATGGATCACTGGAGCCACATCCATGACCTGTGCACATCTATGCCATTACCCACAAAATCACAAAAGTAGCAGTTCTGTGTGCATCCCGTCATTTGTCCAGGAAACAAACAAACAAAACAATAAGGGAGGTTATTTTGTATTCCATTCATTTTATATTTAAGACCTTTCTAGGGAACTAGCTAGTACAGACCCAAAATGAAACCACCTTTGTGTTTGAACAAGAGTGTCCTAGGTACATAAAGGAAGAAAACATTAGGGAACATATGAAGGTTGATGTGAAAGACACAACTTACCCCGCTTTCCCCAGTCCTAGGTTCATTCATATTTCATTTAATATCACTATTAAATAGTTAACAGGTAAAATAACAACTATCCTTTGTGATCCATGTAGATCCTGTCATCACTTCTCATTCAATCAGTATATTTTAAATCCCTGCTGGACACCAGATCCCAGGCACTGTGTTGACTCAGAGGGGAACAGACATGTTTCAGGTTGGTTCCCAGTCCTCAAATTTCTCACAAGATTGCAGACAGATCATTACAGAGTTCCTTAATTAGAGCTACAACAGAATTAAAGTCAAGGAAGCCTGGAAAAACAGAGGGGGGTACCTTAATCCAAGTGTAAAGGTGGGGCCAGCTCATGGTCAGGAAAGCTTTCTTGGGAGAGGTGAGGTTCTAAGTAGGTAGTCCTATTATACCCCTTTGCACCTGAGAAATATTAAGGTCAAAGATATTAACGCGCCTAAGGCTGCATAGCTACTGAGAGCAGGATTTCAATTTTAGTTTATTTGCATTTTAAAACACCATTTTTTTTTCTCATGGACTATTACCAAAATCGCTTCCTCTGGCTCTGCATCCCTTAAGTATTCTGAAAGTTTCTCAGGTATGTCATAGTCCCTTTCCTGATAGCTGGGTCCAGCTGTGAGTATAGTCAAGCTCTTAGAAGGTCTTTAACATTCCTGACCCCAGGTAATAGCTGTTTCTGGAGAGCTCCTCTCTTAGGACTGTACTACACTTAAGACTCAGTTAGAAATGTCACCTTCCATGGCTTTCTCACTAAGTAAAGCACCCAGCTTCCCTGAGGATGCTTCTACTATTCCTGTCAATTGACCATCTGCCTGCCCCTTCCTAACTCTGGAAAAAAAAAAAAAAAAAGGCAGAAATACGTATCCTAGACTTGTTGGTTTTAGGGTAGATCCTCTCTGCTTTCATCCTAGGGATTCTGGAAATTTGCATGGAAGCTCCATTCTCATGAGTGCCTGGATCTTCCAGGCAGAAAAACACTAGAAAGGAGGAAGGCCATACCAAAAGGAATCACAAGCACTGTCTATGTCAGTAACTCTCAACATAAGGGAAACGTGCCATAGTGAATGCAAGACGATTACCTTTGGACTCAAGACAGACCAGGGTGTGGATCCCAGCTCCGCCACTTCCAGGCTTGCTCACTGTAACCCATCTCAGCCTGTTAATCTGTTAAAGGGGATTTTGATACCTTTTAGGTTTGTTTATACAAAAATATTAAGTGCATATAAGAAATCAGACCATCCATAAATCAACATCATGGCCTAGTGTGATGACAGCATAGAGTGTCTTCTTTTCTGTATCACTTCATTGCATTTTATCTTGCAGGGGAAATCAAAGCTTCAAGTCGTGAAGTGACATGTGGAGGTGACACAACTATTATTTACTGGGAGTGAGAGAGGTACTCACATGCTCTTTTCACATATTGTCCAGAAAAAGAACATCATGATGAAAGATAACTTTCACTGGAGTCAGTGACTCTTAGCTACTGAATACCTTACCCAAGAGGTCAATGCTGAATGTCATCAACGAAGGCCATAACAAACCATAGCTGTGGATAATAATAATCCTTCTTATAGGACATGTTGATGTGGTGAGTGTGCAGGGTATGGAGACACAAGCCTTGAGCTCAAATACAAACTCCACTCTAAATCCTCATTTTCTCGTCTATAAAACGGACATATGAACTGCCTCCCTCCCTAAGAGTTAATGGGATAACAGTTAAACAGGATGCAGGGCATAACACAGGATCTCTCACAGGGACTGTACTCAACACATGTTAGATGTCTTAACTTCATCCCTTTCTTTCTGACTCCAGGGAAAGTGAAATGCCAGCATCTTTAAGTAGACGTTACATTTCTACAACGAACAACCTCTTCTTTCTCTGATTGTTTATGGTGGATTTTGATGGATGGTGTCAATTGTTGGAGCTGCTAGTTTTTAATGCATATCAAAGCACCCCCAAATTTTATGCTTTAGACAACAGTAAATTATTTTGTTCACAATTCTGCAGGTCAGTAATTTCAGCTGATCTCATGTGAGTGTTTTTTTTTCTTTTTGCTGTTCATGGCTAGGCTTAGTTATGCATCTTCGTCTAGTGTCCTGTTACGACCTAAGTAGTTCTGCTAGGAGCCGAATGATCTAGGATGGCCTCACCCATATGTTGGGCAATGGGTTCACTTTCAGCAGGGGTGAAGGGGAAGAATCTGCCACGGGTATCTCATCATCCTGCTAGCCCCACCTTCTTCACATTGCTGTCACAATGTTTTAAGCGCAAAATGAGGGGGGACACCCCAGTGTGAAAGCACTTTTCAGTTCTCTGCTGGCTTCTGTTCGCATTTGCTATTGTCCCACTGGACACAACAGATTACATGGCCAAGACCAGAGACAATGACAATGTGGAAGGAGATGCAGGCTTCCATGAACAAATTGCAGTTTCACTGTAACAGTCTACTACTACAGTGATTCCTGAAGTACGCTGTTCATCATTGGAGAAATACTTAAATATGCAAAACCAGACAGTGGAATGCTGTTCTCTTAAAAAGGATCTTTACTCTTGTTACAAAAGTCTTAGCTTTTCTTGCCCTATTACTATAATATTACAGATTAATTATAAAGTTATTAGGCTGTTCTTGCATTGCTATGAAGAAATACCTGAGACTGGGTAATTTATAAAGAAAAGAGGTTTAATTGGCTCATGGTTCTGTAGGTTTTACAGGAAGCATGGTGCCAACAGCCGCTCAGCTTCTGGGGTGGCCTCAGGAAGCTTACAGTGGTGGCAGAAGGCAGAGGGGGAGAAGGTGAGTCACATGGTGAAAGCATGAACAAGACAGGGGAAGGTGCCAAGCACTTTTAAGTGACCAGATCTTGTGAGCACTCACTATCACACAGACAGCACCAACCAAGCCATAAGGGATCCGCCCTCATGATCCAAACATCTCTCACCAGGCCCCACTTCCACCATTGGGGATTACAATTTAACATGAGATTTGGGCGAGGACAAGGATCCAAACTATGTCAGCTGTGAAAGTTTGGGTAAAAGGTAATTTAAAAATTCCCTTGCTATTGTATAAGCCTGTTTTAAGTTGTGGATCTCCATATCCAGACTTTTCCAGTAGGGTTTCAGTCTGTGCCTCTTTCCGTGTTATAATGTCCTATTCCTGTTCCCTGCCACAAGTACGCCCCCAGAAGGGACCTATTGTACAGGCACAGTGTGATGTAGAACTGATACTGATGGAATAGACTAGAAAATGGCACTTCTTTCTTGTGAGACAAAGGAGATAGTACCTGGCAATTGTGAAGCAGCCCTGCCCTGTGGCCAGAGCCTGGATTGGCCATTCCCGCCCCCAGACACCACACCAGTCTGCTAGCTTTGCTAGAGTGACTCGTGATTTATTCAAATCATGTTTCAAAGCTCTGAGTAGAAGTTCAAACATTTTGTATTACCAAGTCCTAACTATATTTTTTAGGATCCCTTGCTATTTTGTTTTGTGGTGGTTGATAGTGCCAAGTTGGATGTCATCATTTTCCATTTTAATTCCTACATGATTATTGGTGGTATGTATGAAAGCTTTTGATATTTTAAATCATAATATTTCATTTTTCTATTTACAGGGATTTATTTTCACATTTTTTAGGTGTTTCCCAAGAAGATATCCATATCTACAAACAATGACAACTTTGTGTTTTTACCAATATATATCAGACTTTTTACTCTTTACAACTTATTCCACTAGAAAAAACTTGTAAGACAATATTCAATAATATTTTTGATAGTAGGCAGATTTGTCTTGCTCCTTATTGTAATGCAGTTTTCCCTAGTTGTTTAACATAATTTGTGTGTTTGTGAATTTGAGAACTCTGAGAAATATTGCCTGTTAAGTATAATTTCTTAGTTTTTTGTTTGTTTGTTTTTTGAGATGGAGTTTCACTCTTGTTACCCAGGCTGGAGTGCAATGGCACGATCTCGGCTCACTACAACCTCCGCCACTCGGGTTCAAGCGATTCTCCTGCCTCAGCCTCCCGAGTAGCTGGGATTACAGGCATGTGCCACCACACCCGGCTAACTTTGTATTTTTAGTAGAGACGGGGTTTCTCCATGTTGGTCAGGCTGGTCCGATCTCCCGACCTCAGGTGATCTGCCTGCCTCGGCCTCCCAAAGTGTTGGGATTACAGGCGTGAGCCACGGCGCCCAGCCTCTTAGTTTGTTTTTAATCCCAAGTGTTCAATTCCTTCAGATGTTCTTCCATCGTCCATCCATCTTTAAAATATGGTCAGGAGCAGTAGTGTCTCTATCGAGGTCACTCTTTTTATGTCTGTATTTTATAATTTTGTTCATATATGACCCACAGCATTTTGTCATATTACGGTTTAGGTAGTGCAGATATTGCTTGCGCTTGGGAATAGGATCATTTTTATTTGTGATTCTGGGTATAAGTGGAATTGAACAGATCCTGGGAAAGTGAACTAAATTGTTATTTGAAAATTGGACTGCATGTCTCACGACTACTCTCCATTTCCATATGAGTCCATTTCCCCTAGATAAAGGAATTATTTCATCAACAAAGGAGGCTTTCATGATCCCCCCTTGGCTGATGCCAACAGAGTGCCAGTAAGAGAGAGACAAAGGTGCAATCAAAATCAGGGGACATGAGAGGTCTTCTCTCTACGGCTACTACGACATGAGGAAACACCAAGAATAAATGAGAAGGAAGGCTCTAGGTTGTTAAATTTTTGGCGATGGGATGCCATTTCCTGGCCAAGAGGACAGGAGGACCAGAGAGAGAGGTGAGAGAGCAGCAAGTGACCTTGCTGGAGTCTCACGCCGGGAGTCTTTTAAAAAATCAAAGTGGAATAGGAAGGGATCTCCACGTGTATGGTTTCCCAACCCCCAAGTGGTGCTTATGAAAGAGAAAGAGAAGTGTGGAGTGTGTGGGGAATGAGAGAATGTCTTGGGCTTTAACGCAGGACTACTAGATGGGTGGTGCTCTGGTCTTTAAGGTGTACGTGCATCGAAGTGCAAATGGCTGCAACAAGGAGGTGAGGAGTGTACCCATGAGGAAACTGAGACACAAAGGGGTCAAGCAGGTTGTGAACAGGAGTTTAAGAAAAGCGTTAAATTACTAGCTGCGCCAAGATGCTCGGCAAGGTGGGAACCTGTTGAAGAAATAAAACTGCATCATGTGACTCAGCAAGGATGCGCGGCTACTCTGCCAAAAATCCCGTGGGTCGTTTTGACAACACCGGGGCCCAGGTCCCATGAGTAAGCCAGAATGGTTCATCGTGGAGGAGGATGATGACGACGATGCCCTTGCCTCTGTCGTGTGTAAAACGGCTGCGTGTGGGTTTCGCGCAGCGCGGTGGGGAGGGAGAGGAGAAACGTCCTGCCGCGCTACAGTCGCGTTTGGGTCAAAGGCACACGTGGAGGCAATCGGCCAAAGTCACAATGCGGTGAATTTCACGGTGAGCGAAGGAGCTTCCCGGCCCCCAGGGTTGCGGGGCGCCTGCGCAGTGGGCCCCAGGCGTCGCGCGCAGCTGGAGCCAGGAGACCCCCGCCCCCGCCCCTCGCCCTCCGTTGCGAACGCGCACGTGAACGGGAGCGCGGACGCGTCCGTGAATGCGCCTCACCTCGCTCAAACCCTCCCCGGCGGCCGAGGGAGGGAGACGCGTCCCCGAGAAGCGGGTGGGCTCTGTGGAGAGTCGCGGGCTCGCGGGCGGCGGCGCCTCCTCCACTCTGGCGGGCCCGGGTTCGGCCGGCCGCCCATCGGACTGGCGGACTGGCGGACTGGCTGACTGACGCGCCTTGCTGCCCCCGCCTCCGCCCGCGCCCCGCCCAGCTTCATCTCTCCCTCCGCTCCCCGGGCTCGCGGGCAGACTGAGGCGCCTCTCTCTCCCCGCCCCTCGCCTCGGCCCTTTCTCTTCCCAGCACCTCGGCTGCTCCCCGGCGGCGGCGGCGGCGGCCCGCGCAGCAGCGAGAGGCAAGAGGAGGCTGCCTCGAGGATGAAGTGCAAGCCCAACCAGACGCGGACCTACGACCCCGAGGGGTTTAAGAAGCGGGCGGCGTGCCTGTGCTTCCGGAGCGAGCGCGAGGACGAGGTCCTGTTAGTGAGTAGCAGCCGGTACCCGGACCGCTGGATCGTGCCGGGCGGGGGCATGGAGCCCGAGGAGGAGCCAGGCGGTGCGGCGGTCCGAGAGGTGTACGAAGAGGCGGGAGTCAAGGGGAAGTTAGGCCGGCTCCTGGGCGTCTTCGAACAGAACCAGGACCGCAAGCACAGAACGTACGTGTATGTACTGACTGTCACGGAGCTGCTGGAGGATTGGGAAGATTCGGTTAGCATTGGGAGGAAGCGAGAGTGGTTCAAAGTCGAAGATGCCATCAAGGTTCTCCAGTGCCACAAGCCCGTGCATGCCGAATATCTGGAGAAATTAAAGCTGGGCGGTTCCCCAACCAATGGAAACTCCATGGCCCCATCCTCGCCAGATAGCGATCCCTAGTATGTACTGCTCGCGCCCGCACAGACTTCTGTTTGTCTGCCTCGCTTAAAATGCATCCCGCCTGGAGCACCTCCTGTGCCATGTGCAGTCTCACTGGGAGGAGGGAGGCTTCTTTTGTTTCCTTGGCAGACCCTCTGAATCACGCTTGCAAACTGTCTCAATTGCCAGGCCCTGTTTTCAGACAGTTTGCACGTTTTTCAGATGCTTTCAAAATCGCTTCTTGGTTACACTGTAAAATGTTTCAGGGAAGCCTATGCCGCTTGGGGTTTTGGGTGCCTTAACTGTTCACCCTGCTTTTGGGGGGTGTTTGGGGGGGGCGAGGGGTGGGTGGGGAGCGTGTGGGGAGTGTGTGTGTGTCTGCCTGGGCGCCCTGTGATGTTTTTGGTTTTACATTTCACACATAGTCGTGGGTGAGCGTGCGTGCGCATTTTTGATACCAGCCTTGTGGTTTGTTTGGTAGTGGAGGCCTTTAAAGTCTGACCAGCTTGGTTGTGTGGGCATCTTTTAGTATTTTTTTTCCCTTTAGTTGTTTTCTCCTTCACAGCGTTCACCCTTGTTGTCAGGGAGGTCTTCTGTGGTGGGAGTTGGTTTAAAAGATCAGTTTTGAATTTTTTTAAAAAGTAGGAAATTCTACATCTTGTGCTCCTTCTGCACTCGTCACTTTAGCCTCAGAAATGGCATCTCATTTGCCTCTTTCAGAAATTTTTTTCTATTTGTATGTGTAGATCATTTGGTTTTCAAAAAATTTTCACAAGTGGTAATTTTTCACTGCTGACTTCAAATCGCTATTTCCCATGTAGATTAACCTTATTGAATAGATGATGGGATCTGCTAGCCAAACACATCTTACCAGAAAAACTGTATTCACAGAATTTGATTTCCCATGCTCAATTTCCAACTCCCATTGCCCCTTATTGGATACCATAGAAGATCCATGGTTCTCTGGATTTAAGTTCGCTTTTGAAAGTGCTCTCCCTCCCTTATTTGAATGTAGTGATATTCCTCTTAAACCTCCCTGACTCCCAGTAACCACAGAAATGGGATCTTTTATGGCGATTACATCCCAACTGAGTTAGCTCTAGTGATGTTCAGCTGGTAGAGAATTGTCAAACTATTAGGATTCCTGAACAATCTCTCTTATGATAGATAGTAATTGTTTTGTCTCACAGGACAACCTATTCTAGGTGCAGGTGACCAGCATCTACATCAAGAAATTAACGTTGCCTGTAATCCAAAAACCTCCTACTCATTATTTTGCTCTCCTGTCTTTTAATACCATAGAATAGTTCGTTTTGAAATTTTTTTTTTTTTTTTTGCTGACCCCTTGTGTGCTTTTTGCATTTTACCCTTCAAAATACTGAAATATTTTTCTCTATTTGGAGTACATTGTAATTTCACAAATAATATATTTTATGCTGCTAAACAGTGGGTGCCATTGCACTTTCTAAAGAAATATGGTGCCACTGTTTAGAAAAGAAATCTTATAACAACACATTTAAGTATAGGTAAACAAAGTACAAATCTGTTTCTCAAAACATCTTCTGCACTGATGCTATCAGAGAGTAAACTAGAAATTGTGGCTTTTTAAAACTTGTAACAGTTTTATTTTAATTACATGGTCTGATCAAATACGGAGTATTTTTCTATTTTTCTCTTAACAAAGTGATACATGTTGAATATATATATTTGAACCACATATGTTTAAAAATATTTTTTAACTTTTAATTCCAGGGGTACAAGTGCAGATTTGTTCCGCAGGTAAACTTGTGTCATGGTTATTTGTTGTACAGATTATTTCATCACCATGAAGCACATAGTGTAAATTCCAAACAAATTGACTTTTATTATTCAGTCTAAAATAGATCTTAAGATTTTCCTCAATAAGCTAGTTATTCCAGAAGGTTCTTGTTTCTACATTAATATTGACCTAGGAGAGATTGTATTTTATGGATATTTTTGTGGATAAAATGTATTCCACATGAAACACTGTCACGATTACACTGGAGACTTAACTCGTACTTGCTATCATTAGAAGTAATTATGCATCATCTTATTTGGTTCTTAAGTTATCTGACAAAGTAAAAAATAATGTACAGTATTCATAGTAACCCACTCTTAAGAATTGTGAGCTTATAAATATGTTGTGGTTTTTCTTTTTCTTTTTTCTTTCCAGAAACACTTAGAATATGTAGTGCTACTTTTCAAGACGTACTGTCAAGTTAAATTAAGTGGTTTTTATAAAATATTCTCTGGAACTTAGTCTCATCAGAACAGTTAAGAGCGCCAAGGAGATTCTTTTTTTCTCTTCAAAACTAAGTCAAGACTTTCAAGTTAAAAGCATTAGTACAGAAAATGTTTTTGAGAAACTGAGATTTGTACTTTGTTTACCTATACCTAAATGTATTTATAAGATATGTTTTCAGAACAGTGGCATCACATTTCTTTAGAACAGAGGTGGTATATAGAAAATTTCTACCACCTCAGTGCTCCAAAATTTGATGTATAGTTGAGATTTTTTTCCCTTCTAAGAGTATTAGAGTTCACTTGTACATTATTTCTTTTGTGATAGCCGAAAAATATACACCTAAATTTTACAGCCCTGTCTTGATAAAGAAAGGAAAAAGAGTACACAGACAATTGAGGTTTGCAGACATGAATCAGAGATTTATTTTCTGCATGTTTTATAAATAGCTTACATTTTCAGCTGGTCAAGTGTTTTATTCTTGTGAATATATAAAGAGGAAACATTAATATAGATGCATATACTGGAAACGTAATTGGTGCTGTGTCTATAATACATAATTTTTGTTCAAGAAGTATATGTGTATGTGTGTTTAGATACAAAATCTGTTGACTACACTTTAAAGAAACAAACTAAAGGGAAGAAATTAGAAAATAATTTAGTTGCTTTATTTGCATAGATTCATTTGCAACAATTGATGTAAAGGTTTTAAATTCTTTCTGTGATTTCATTTCAGAAGGTTAGTATAAGCATGCCAATTTGTTTACAGTTAGAAAATGTGTATTTGCCTGGCAGAGCTTTCACCCCTAGAATTCCCTTGTGGGGGGAGCCACCAGGTACTCTCAGAAAGACTTTAAACAATATTTTCCTGGTAGTGGTCTCTTGATAAGATAGCTATTAATACTAATGGTATTTAGCAGATTTTAAATACGTTTGGGCAAACAGCACTATAAGAAGTGAAAGTCACTATGCTGACTGTGCTAAAACATAACGCTTTTATAAGATAGAGCATGGGCTGGGCATGGTGGCTCACACCTGTAATCCCAGTACTTTGGGAGGTTGAGGCGGGCGGATCACTTGAGGACAGGAGTTGGAGACTAGCCTGGCCAATGTGGTGAAACCCCGACTCTACTTCTAATTATTAATGAAGTGAAACTGCAAAAATTATCCAGGCCTGGTGGCGCGTGCCTGTAATCCCTTCACTTGGGAGGTTGAAGCAGGAGAACCTCATGAAACCAGGAGGCAGAGGTTGCAGTGAGCCAAGATCACTCCAGCCTGGGCGACAGAGTGAGACTACGTCTCAAAACAAAACAACAACAACACAAAGGGTGAGCGCATGATGTAATAGAAACTACATTGGGGGTTTGAAGTCAGACAGATCTAGTTCCAGTTCTTCCTCACTGCAACTTAAACCAAGTTATCTAACAATCTGACGCCCAGTTTAAAAAAAAAATCCATTGTTGGAGATAGTAAAAATAGATACTTTATAAACATCTCCAATGAGAAGCCTTTTCTGACCACCTGGGTTAAGAAACCGTCTTCTGTGTCATGGTTCGCAGAGTTTATTGTACTTAATCTATTTTCATGGCTATGTGGTCACTGGACTGAAAACTCTTTCGTGGGTGGGAACCAGTCTGAATTATTTCCATGAGTCTAGAGTCTGTAACATGGAATTTAGGATATTTTATGTCTTAAATGGTCACTCCTCTTTTACAAAACTTCTGATATCGCTGCTTTCCTGACTTTTGCATCATGGTATACATTGGCTTATAACCCCCTCAGTTGCTGATCCAGACTCATTGCATCTGCATTAGATAATTCTGTGGAATTGAAGTGCTTGATGCAAAGTGATTGATGTACATAATAAGCTCTTGGTACATTTGTCAGTTGGAGGAATTATTAACATAAGCCTGCTAATTTTATGTTGGTTTGTTTTTCCAGATGAACAGCAAAGATGTTTAGGATTGTGCTGAAAGAAACATTGATGTGAACCCAGTGATCAATGGAATTGTCAAGTACAGGTGAGCACTTCTGTGTGGCCAAGAAGACAGCTCATCTGGTTTCTTCCTGCATCTTGGGACACTCCTTCCCTGTCTATACCACTGACTCTTGCTCTGGTTGTTGTACTATTATATGTGAACAGACTCTTAATTCAGCACCTATAGCCTTTTGTTGTGCTTTTTTGATGTGTCTGCCTTCTTCATTAGACTATAATGTCTTTGAGAGCAAAGACTATTTTTCCTTACTCTTTGCATATCCTGCATCTGAGACACTACTTGAAATATGGTTGGCATCACTGAAGGTTCTTTGATTCAATTAATATTTTGTAATCACCGTGTGGCAAAACATTCCCCTTCCAATCTGGTGCTAGTAGAGTATATGCTATCTAGGCACCATGTGTGTGGCTTTTGTGTATCAGGTGTTTCAGAAATATTTCAAGGCAGTTGTAAGATACTTGAGGACAAGAATTATTACTCCTATTTCTATGTCATACCACACAGTAGCTGCACAGTTTTAAGATTATACCATCGCCTAGGGTAATGTTTTGTAGAATCAGTCCTTCGTGTAACAACTCTAGTGTTTTTGTACTGTTGATGATTTGCTTAAAATTTTATTCAAAAACTATCACTTGCTATAAAGGTAATTGTAAAAATAAATACAGTGGACGCAAAATAATGTTGTGAGTTTTTATAAAAATAAATTTTAAAATGATATATAAAACATTTTTTTTTGCAATGCCTGCCCTAACCACTTCTTACACGTCATCTTAACATCTCTTTGAGGAAGCAGTTTCCTCATTTTACAGATTTAACATACTGTATTATTTGATGCCAGAGCTAACAGGCTATATCATAGGCAGTTTCCAAAGTTAATTATGCCATTTAATTTGTCTAGGTTTCTTTTGCCTCTCTCACTGATCCATTTGGCTGTAGTTTTCATCCCTTTTCTAGTACACACAGCTAGCTCCTTATCCTACCTGGTTTCTGCATATGAGAATGCAGAGGGCTGAGAGAGGGCAAAATTGTTGTCACTTGGAAAAGGCATTTAGGAAAGAGGCTGCCGTTAGAGGGGAAAACAAAATGAAGGATTTTTAAAAAACGAGGACTTGGATCAGCTGCCTCCAGAATAACTTTAAGAAAATAACAAAGGTGTTTAGAAGAAATCTTATGGAGTTTGCCATGGGATGTGTGATATCAGCAGTCTTCTCCAGTTCCTCACAAATGACCCAAAGTGGTTCTAATATGGTAGTTTGATTTTTTTCTTTTACATTATAAAGCAATTGCATCGATAAAAGCTTGGACTCCATTTTAGTGTGACACTCTTCCTCATGATACCAGTGAAATGTATTGATTGTGTCCCCAATTGTTACATAATTTGAAATAAAAACGTAACTTCTTGATTTATTGTTTTTTAAAGATGTGATATGGTACTGTGGTTATGTTGTTTTAAAACATTCTTATCTTTTAGAGAAGTATACTGAAAAATGTACAGGTGAAATGATATGCTACTGGTATTTGCTTCAAAATCATCTGAGTGTGGGGTAATTGAGTGCATAGATGAAACAAGACTGGCCATAAATTGATAATTGCTGAAGCTGTGTGATGGATGTTTGAGAGTTCATTATACTATTCTCTATACTTTTGTATATGTTTGAAATTTTCCATAATAAAAATTGAAAAAAGTATTCTTCACAGTTTACTTATAGGCCCCCTCTAGACTTAAGTGCAGAAGGCTGATCAGAAGACAGATGCACAGCCCAGAAAGATTCATTCCTCTTCTCCAAAAACCTAGCTTTTGTTCTTGAGCTAAACTTGTTTGCAGACTGCTCTTCCCTTAGTGTGAATTTTTCCTTGCAAAGCCCCCAGTTCTACATGCCAAAGGATTTTATTCCCTTCAGTATGTCACACATTACCAGAACACTTTAAACCCTAGTGATGGACATAGGTTTGGGTTCCAGTTGGGACACTCATTCTACTATTTACCTTTTTTTAAAAAGGCACTGAATATTTTTTTCTGATTACAAAATTAATTCATCTTAATTTCCAAAAAATTTTAAAATTTCAAAATAATAAAAAATGAATAAGATCTAGTATTTGATAGCACAACAGGGTGACTATAGCCAATAATTTAATTGTACATTAAAAAATAACTAAAAGTATAATTGGATTGTATGTAACACAAAGGATAAATGCTTGCGGTGATGGATGCACCTTTTACCCTGATGTGATTATTACACATTGTATGTCTTTATCAAAATATCCCATATACCCCATACATATATATATATATATCTACTATGTACTCACAACAATTAAAAATAAACATTTAAAAAATTATTACATGTAAAAAATCACACATGATTCCTTTACACAGATAACCAAATTTAAATATATAATTTCCAGTCTTTCTATTTACAAATAAAAATATATATAATTCAAACAAGGATAGCACAGGTGGCCTCATCCAGAATATTTCTAAATAATCCATGGTCTTTTTATTGTTAAGTATACACCATACAGGCATCTCGCTATTCCTTAGAATTTTTTAGGCTAATACTCGGCCATAATGGAATTTGTACTGCTTTTGCCTTTTGCACAAGTACAAAAAGCATAGCAGAAAACTTGGGTCTGAAATCTAGACCAAGCTCTAGTCACCAAGACCTAGTGCAGGGTGGAATAGGCCTGTTTTGTGTTTGCTTTTGTTTCCTAATTCCTACACAGATTTTTTACTTACCAAGCACTGAGGCTGGGGACAAGCCATCAATTCAGATGGGGTGCTTTTGTAATAAATCATACAATTGCAGTGTATTGGCTAAAAGTAGGCCTGTTACTAGTTTATCTGTTTTCCAGAAAGTCGTCTTTGTCTTCTCCACCGTATCACTGCCTGCAAGCTCTGACCCTCATGAAGTTGCTGCTCCTCTGGGCACAGTGGTATCCAAGTGGTAAATAAGGATACTACCACTCTGGACTCAAAAGGGAATCCTGCTCTCCCTTTTCTAGCTTCTTACCCCATAATGTGCCCACACCCTTCTCTAATTTCCTACAGCACCATCAGAGACTAGGCCGTGACTTTTAATGAGATTTTACTGAAGATTACCGGATAATGTGAGGGAAATGTAATACAAAAAATACAATTTACAACTACCGCACAGTGTATACTAGAAGGGCCAGACACTGTAGGTTTTGTTGCTAGACTAGTTCTCTGACCCAGGCTGACTCCAAATGGCCTAGAGAAATCCGTCCATCTTCCAACCCCTACCACTACCAAAAACTGAGAGTTTGCAATTTCAAATTATGGACACTGATATTCCCATACCTGAGGAGAGGGGAAAGCTGTTCTCTCAACTCAGTCTCCAAATAGCACTTGAGGTGTCTCAGACTTCTATTCCCAGAGTTAAGGCTATAAACCTGAAATCAATGAAATGAATCAAAGGACTAGAAAGTAAGGCTATAAACCTGAAATCAATGAAATGAATCAAAGGACTAGAATGTGGGTTGGGAATGGAAATTCAGTTTTGTCTTACTCAAAAGCTCATGCTCTTTAGATGAAGATGATGACAATATCTCACAATGAATTCAGTGGTTCTCCTCTGTACTGGATGGTAAACATGGAGAACCAAAAAGCCCATCCGTGGTCCAAGAAGATCCATTAACACTGTGACCTGTGTAAGCATTCACAACAATGTGAAGAAGCAGGCCAGGACCTCTGGGAGTTTAGACTTTGGGGCTAGTGCTGAGGGGATAGAGGGCTCAGGGCAGAGTTGGTAACAATTATATTTCTTTTATCTACTCATTCAAACTTAGACCTCATTTCTTGGGTGTTAAAAAAAGACATATGTAGTAGACTGCAAAGTCATTCTTAGCAGGTGGTTCCAGTGGTGGCATCATGCACCCTAGTGGACATTTTAGGAGTTAGCTCAGTCCTAATGTATTTTTAAAGAAAAATTTATTACACTGTTTTCACATAAATTATTTGAGCTCAAAGTCAGATGGGGGCAGGGGAGGTTCTGTTAGCTCCAATTCAGATGAGAAAATTGAGTCTCAGCAAGGTTAGGTAAAATGATACAGGTCACGCTTCCAATACGGAACAAAGCTGGGATTAGATAACCAGGTATGCAGAATGCTGTTGCCATTCTGCCATAAAAGATGGCTGCTCTTGGGCGGGCGCAGTCACTCTGGCCTGTAATCCCAGCACTTTGGGAGACCGAGGCGGGCGGATCACGAGGTCACAAGATCGAGACCATCCTGGCTAACACGGTGATACCCCGTTTCTACTAAAAATACAAAAAATTAGCCGGGTGTGGTGGCAGGCGCCTGTAGTCCCAGCTACTTGGGAGGCTGAGGCAGGGGAATGGCGTGAACCCGGGAAGCGGAGCTTGCAGTGAGCCCAGGCACTCCAGCCTGGGCGACAGAGTGAGACTCTGTCTCAAAAAAAAAAAAAAAAAAAAAAAAAGCATAATGGTGTGAGATGATTTATATGTTGATTTGCTTCATTATAGTAGCTATTTTACTATCTATATATATCCCATAACATGTATACCTTAAATATACACAAAATCTATTTTAAAAAATTTACTATTACATTTGATGTAGAGCAAGGAAAACTTTCGCAGAAACATTTGCTGTCCAAGACTATTTACATTGACCTTTTTCTAATTCTGAATTAAATCTTAGTACTTAATATATGAAGAAGGGGCCTTCATCATGTTTCGATCGGTAAATTTTGAGTTCTTTAAGCTGTACTTTTCCATCTAGCTTTAACCTGGTAGATAAATAGTCAAGTATTTGCATTGATCTAGTGCCTCCATCCTTACAACTGTGCTTTAGCTGTGATAAAGCTATTCAGAACTTTAGGCCAAGAATTCTGCTACCTCAGGGTATGTGGGTTGAGCAAATCAGAAATAGCTCCTGTCTTTATGGAACTCGCAGTGTATTGAGACAGATTATACATTCCAACAAAATGTACTAACTATTTTTTATGATAGTGGGGATTCAGTCAGCTCTGCTAGCTCATAGTACAGGGAACTAATCTATATGAGGCGAGAGAGAAGAGAAAAAGTTTCTTGGAGGAAATGCTATGTAATTTGACATCTGAAGGATAAATAGGATTTAGCCAGTAAAAGTAGTGAAAGGGTATTTAACAGAGAAGGAAGAATAAATGTGAGGTTCTGGAAGACAGATAAAATATGGTGCTTTGGGGAACAAGAACTTGTTCATTATGTATAGAATGTAGTGTAAGGGTATAAAAGAGAAGAAAGGATCTTCTGGAGATGAAACTGATTGGGTAAGAAAAAGCCAGATTACAGAGAGTCTGATGTGACTTGTTCAGGGATTTGAGGAAAGGAGACAAGACCTCAATCCGAAGAGTAGAAAATTGTTTGCTAAAGGGCTAAGAAGAGGCTGTGGTAATAGTCCAGGTGAGAAATGATGGTGACCTGAACTAGGGTATTGACTATGTTGAAATAAGTAGATACATTCAAGAAATATGTGAGCCAAGCACAGTGGCTCATGCCTGTAATCCCAACAATTTAGGAGGCTGAAGCAGGAGGATTGCTTAAGCCCAGGAGTTTGAGGCTGCAGTGAGCTGTGATTGTGCCACTGCACTCTAGTCTTGGCGGCCAAGCAAGGCTTTGTCAAAAAAAAAAAAAAAAAAAAGACATAAATATGTGGCATTTAAAGGAGTATAAGTTGTTTAATCGGATGTTGGAGATGAGAAAGAGGTGTGGATATCAGGGATATATTTTTAGAATATTTGACTGGAGCAACTGAGTTGATGATGTGCCATTCCCTTAGATGGAACCTAATAGAGGAAAAATATAAAAGCGCCTACTTTCTGCTCCAAAAGAGAAGCGGTACTTTTAAGTCAGGAATCCTGTACTACTGGTACCCAAGGGGCATTAACTTGGAGATGTTCCAAAGGCCGGAGATACCCTGATGTGCAGCCTAGGAAGGAAGAATGAGCCAGAGATGTAGATTTTGGAGTCATCGGTGCATGGGCAGTAGGTGAAGAGGATATAAATGAGATCATCCAGTAGAGGGTGTAGAGAGAGGACAGTGAAGATCTCTCTGAGAGGTATCTACATTTGAGGACTTCCAGATGGTTATGTAACTGAGTATTTCATATTTCTAAGAAAAAGAGAATGAGTTATTATTTCTTATTTTGGTTACTCCTTTTCTATTTTTTCCTTTTCTCCCTGTTCCCCACTTCCTGCTTAGCCCTTTAGAAATTCAATTATAACCTTTTACCTCTGCTTCACCAGACACTTCCTACAAGGCAATTTCATCTAACTATGTGCTTAGACGCTCCAGTGTGGAGCTTTCTCCCACGAGGAGACTGCCACGAGGACAATAGTCAGTTTACAACCCAAAGTATGCCTGCTACAAAACTCTCCCACCCGGAGAGCTTCAGCCACCTTTACAACCTAGTTCTGTCCATGAAGAAACCAACTCGACTGCCTGGTAGATGAAGCAACAAAGTGAGCATGCAGACCCCCACCTGTTTGCTTCCTCTCCTGCATGCCATTTATGCTAGTCCCCCTTTGAAAAGCATGCACTTTCTGCTCTAAAAGTGAAGCGATACTTTTAAGGAAGGAAATCTGTACTTCTTCCCGTAAGCTAGGTTTTGAATAAAAGGTCACTTTCTTTATACCAGACCTCACTCTTGTTAATTGGACACTGTGCAAGTGGCAAGCAACTGAACTTGCATTTTAGTTAGTTTTGGTGGCCCACATGGGGAAGTTCTGTGTGCCCTAGGCGATCCAAGCCTGTCAGCCTGGTTTCACCACTGGGTCAGGCGTGGGGTCGCCTGTGAGTGCCAGCTGCTCTTGGCTAGCAGACCTGTGACAGGACCATTAGGGAACTTCCCAGCAGCTGCCAGAAAGGCTTTTGTTCTTGGTGAACCTCCCTTTCACCTCCTAGCATGATGTCTGCTGCTTTCAATGCTTCACGGGTACAAAGAAAGTGACCTCTAAAGCTAGCAAACTCTGGAATTAAGTGAGTGAGTTAGAGTGCACTTGACCACTTTCTGCCTCTCTTGGGATGCTGCTGGGGCCCTGCTTTATTTAGACTTGGCTGATAGTGACACCATTTCATCATTTTATACATTTACATTTGTTTGTATGTGCAGCACCAAAGGAGCATTTGCTGGGCTTGGACTCAGCTGCCTGTGGAGCCATTTGGAACTGGGGCAGGGGATTCAGGATCTCACCCAGTCCCTTGATTGGTGATTCATTCGGAAGCATGCTGTTTGTTTCTATGTGTAAATGTATGACTTTGTGTATGAGCCCTGATCCCTTTACTCTCCACCTCCAATTTCACCCTTCTGACTATCTGGGAGAGCCTCCCACTTGGGGTACTGAGACTCTCTTTAATGGAAGATAAATGAGAATGGTGGGGGTAGTGACCCTGCACTGTGTGATGGCTGGAAGGCTCCCAAGTTTCCTTTCAGTCACTTTACCTCCTTTCTTTCTCGTTCCCCACTCGTAAAACCTTCTTCCCCTCCTTTCTTTCTCATGCCCCACTTGTAAAACCTGGCTTCTGCGTGGAGGCCTGCCAGGCTATATCTTTCTCTTCTTTTCTGCCTGCTTTAAATCTGCTGTTACCAAGCTGCTGGTACTGAGATAGGACTCATTATTGGTGGTCTAACTAGAATGTAAACATTGGAAACTCATTTGAAACTGAAGGGAAAAAGGGTAAAATGTTTCTTTTTTAAAAAGCCACCACAGAGAGTGCTTTACCAAAATTTAAGTTCACAGCTTTTACTGGATTATGTATTGGGGCAAACAAAGTTTAGCCATGTAAACAAGTTCCAATTTCATGAAAGAATAGCTTAGTAGTGTGAATTTCACCATAAAGTGGTGAGTTTGTATATATTTTTTGACAGTAACTAATTTGTTATTAGTTCAATGATAACTTCTAAATCTGAGTTATTGACAAAATGCCCATATGTTCAACTTTAAGGTTCTTACTTAAACACCTAATGTTTACAGGCTTTAAAATGGTTAACAGGGAAATAACTTTAAATATGACCACTTTTGTGTAATAGCTCAGTTTTCAGAAGTAATCTAAATAAACTGTTAGAAATGGGAAAGTTGGGTACATATAAATGACATAAATGCTTGTAAGTAGACTTATTGTATACTTTAAAATCTTAGAATTGTTTTGAATGCTTATTGGATGTCTGGGTCATTTCCAATTAAAAAGGGGTTATTGTATGGGAAACATGTTCCAAAACTTGTGGAATGGTTCTCATCTATAAACTGCTAATATCTGATACACAGTTCAGGACTTATTGCTTCCTAGGTTTATATAAAATGTACCAAAGAACATGGATTCTTATTGTGTCTGGAATTGGTTCCTTCTGGTGGGTTCTTGGTCTCGCTGACTTCAAGAATGAAGCTGTGAGTGTTACAGTTCTTAAAGATGGTGTGTCCGGAGTTTGTTCCTTCCAGTGCCCAGACTTCAGGGTTGATTCCTTCATCAAGCAGGGGACAACAAATGGGTAACTTGTTCCCCATATTCATGTAGATAATCGCTCCAGCTTTGGCTAATACATCCCTCCCTAATAAGGGTGTGGGACTTTCAGGCATAACAAGAAAGGCATGTGAAAAGAGCAAAGTCTCCCAATTACAACTGAGGAGGTGGGAGAAATACCTGGTTACAGGCTGTCCCAGGATTCCTCGGATGGTAACGGACCTTGAGGACAGCTGTCCAGGACAGGAGATTAACACTGAGAAAGTCGCGCCAGTGTCCAGGAGGAAGTCAATTTCCTGGCCCTCGATGGTTAAATGTACCCGGGGCTCAGTGGGAGTGATGACATGAGCTGGCGCTTGCCCCGGGCACCCTCAGTTCTGTTGTTGGATCATCTGGTTAGGGGCTTCTGTCCCAGAGAACCTTTGTCCTCTGGGGCAGTGTGCTTTCCAGTGATTGCCTCGGCATAGTGGACATGGGCGAGGGGGCAGCTTGTTTCTCATAGGACAATCTTTTTTAAAGTGTCCTTGTAAACCACATTGATAACAAGCCCTACCGGTTGATTGGCCTGCTTCATTTTCTGTCCTCTCTGAACCACCAAGGTTTGTTTGTCTGAGGGCCATGACTAAAGTTGCGGCCTTTCTCTGATCTCGCTTTTCCTTTTGGGCCTGTTCCTCTTGTTCCCTATTATAGAACACCGAGGTTGCCAGGTTTAATAATGCCTCCAGATTTTGTTCGGGGCCCAGGGCTCGCTTTTGGAGCTTTCTCCTGATATCCGCAGCTGATTGGGTAATAAACTTATCTTTTAGGATCAATTGACCCTCAAGTGAGTCGGGTGACAGGGGAGTATATTTTCTTAAGGCCTCCCATAGCCCCTCGAGGAAGGCAGAAGGATTTTCTTCCTTTCCCTGAGTTATGGTGGACATCATTGAATAATTCATGGGCTTTTTCCTAATTCTCCTTAGTCCTTCTAGAACACAAGTCAGCAGACGTTTACGACTCCAGTCCCCATGATCTGAGTCAAGGTCCCAGTGGGGATCCATACTGGGGACAGCTTGCTGACTAGTAGGGAATTTGTCCCTTTCTTCAGCTGTCATTCCATCATTTACTTGACTAAGATACCAGGTATCTCCAAACTCTCGGGCTGCAGCTAAAGCCACATTCGTTTCATTAAATGCCAGGGTTTGATCTAACAATAGCATGACATCTCTCCAAGTGAGATAGAAGGTTTGCCCTAGACCCTGTAGGACATCTGTATACCTATCAGGATCATCTGAAAGCTTCCCCAGGTCTGCCTTGATCTGCTTTAAATCAGAGAGGGAGAAGGGGACATGTACCCGGGTTGAGCAAAATTCCCCTCCCCCTACAGCTTGAAGGGGGACATAACCGATAGCCTGGGGGTGTTTGTGGTCCTTTGGAGATTTCTTTGTTTCCTTCCGGGCAGGGGAGATTAGAGGAGGCTTATCATTAATAGGAATGGGAGCTATAGGGAGGCTAGGATATGGAGGTAAGCTAAGAGGTCCTCCTGTGGGATGTAAATTGCAAGCTTTGCATAGTTGTGTATTCTCCTTCAATGAAAAGAAAGCTTGGACATAAGGTATTTCACTCCATTTGCCTTCCCTCTTACAGAAAAGGTCAAACTGCAGGATAGTATTGTAATTTATACTTCCCTCAAGTGGCCGTTTTTCCCCACCAGAGAGAGAATATTGGGGCCAGGCCATACTGCAGAAAAAAATGAGCCACCTCTTTTTCAGGGTTTGCGAGTTAAATTGGCCCCAATGGCTTAGGATGCATTTCAAGGGTGGGCATCTTGATGCCTGTTTCCCATCCGAAAGACAAAACCACCCGCGGTTTTGTTTGTTTGTTTCTCCCCCTGCCCAAGAACCTGCAACGGTCCCTGGACCCTGCTGATCGGAATAGTTGCACTCACCGACGCAGCAGCAGAAACATCTCTTGCCCAAGAACCTGCAATGGTCCCTGGACCCTGCTGATCGGAATAGTTGCACTTACTGACGCAGCAGCAGAAACACTAGTTTTCCTCCTAGATCACAAGGAGGACCGAGGAAGGTCGGATTTAGTGGCCCTTACCGATGCATTCTCGAAAACCTGCACCCTTGCCTGTCCTCCTAGACCACAAAGAGGACTGAGAAATAGTGGATTTAGTGGCCCTTACTGACACATTCTCGAAAACCTGTTAGAGTCCTAAGCATTCTCCTGTTAGTATTGGGACTTTACCCTGTCCTATAAAGATGTTATGCCCCAAAAATGAAGTGGAGGGCCATACTCTGAGGGAGGGGAGGAATCTCCAGAGTTGGAAGAGTGATACCTTTTGTCCTCATTTATGTGAATAGGAAGGATAAAATTTCTGAGGCTCCCCATATCCTAGCTTCAGGAATATCTTTTGTTAGGCCTGCTAGTCTGAGGAGGGATCCTCAAATTCCAGATAAGATAGTCCTCTGCCCCAACGGGGCTTTGGGCAAAAATTATGTCCTTTTAACTGGTGAGCCCAGGTACCTAAAGAAGGTAACAGAGTCCTGGAGTTTATAATAGAAATCATTCTTACAGGAGAAACTAGAAAAGCACCAGAGACAGGGAGTAGTTTTTAGAAGCGGGACTAGCCTCAGAGAAGAGAGGCGAGAGGAAGTTTATCTGACAAGCATTAGAACCTGAGCCAAGGGTCAGGATAGATAGGATAGACAGGCGAGCCTCACTTGGACAACATGACTTTGAGAGTTCCGCTCATGGCCACAGGGTCAACCAACTTGTTGTCAGGACCCCAGAGCTGAATGGCTTTCCTCTCTGTCGACCCTTGGCTCAGCCTGGAAGTACAGGAAAAATGGAAGCTTGTTCCAGGCAAACCAATGCTCCCAACTTCGAAGAGTTGGGGGTTGTTAGAGAGCCCTTTCCCAGAAAGCCTGACACCTGTGTCTTTAGTCCGGCAGCCGTGCTAGTCGCTTTTAACTGGCCGACAGGTGCCCCGTGTTTATCCCCTGAATTCTAAGGAAAAATCAGACAGACTAGCAAGCGAAAGGGGTCCGATGGTACTCGCCGCTTGGTGATAGTCGACAGTCCCATCTGGGTCGCCAAAATGTGTCTGGAATTGGTTCCTTCCGGTGGGTTCTTGGTCTCACTGACTTCAAGAATGAAGTCGCGGACCCTTGCGGTGAGTGTAACAGTTCTTAAAGATGGTGTGTCTGGAGTTTGTTCCTTCTGATGTTCAGATGTGTCTGGAGTTTCTTCCTTCTGGTGGGTTCGTGGTCTTGCTGACTTCAGGAGTGAGGCCATAGACCTTCCCAGTGAGTGTTACAGATCTTAAAGGTGGCGTGTCTGGAGTTGTTTGTTCCTCCTGGTGGGTTGGTGGTCTCGCTGGCTTCAGGAGTGAAACTACAGCCCTTTGTAGTGTTACAGCTCATAAAGGTACTGCGGACCCAAAGAGTGAGCAGCAGCAAGATTTATTGCAAAGAGCAAAAGAACAAAGCTTCCACAGCATGGAAGGGGACCTGAGAAGGTTGCCACTGCTGGCTGGGGTGGTCAGCTTTTATTCCCTTATTTGGCCCTGCCTACGTCCTGCTGATTGGTCCATTTTACAGAGCGCTGATTGGTCCATTTTACAGAGTGCTGATTGGTCCATTTTTAGAGTGCTGATTGGTGTGTTTACAAACCTTTAGCTAGACACAGAGAGCAGATTGGTGCGTTTTTACAGAGTACTGATTGGTGTGTTTACAAACCTTTAGACACAGAGCACTGATTGGTGCATTTTTACAGAGTGCTGATTGGTGTGTTTACAAACCTTTAGCTAGACAGAAAAGTTCTCCAAGTCCCTACTCTGACCCAGGAAGTCCAGCTCGCTTCACCTCTCATTATTGAGAAAAATAATTTTGACTAACTCAAAAGTTATCTAAAAGTTAATTCAAATTACGGAGTTGAAAAGGTTATACATGTAACTTTCTGTATTGCTTTTTAAGTCCTTGTGCTATTAAGACAGGACTTTGACTCTTGGGTCTAAAAAGGGTACATGATAATGTCATGTCTAGCCTTAATTCTTGTGAGCAATTAAAATCCTTTGGAAGCTCAAAAATTACTGCTCTAGGTCCTTCTGGAAAGGTCAGTGGCATGTGGCCCATCCCATAGCTCAGTAGGCTTTGGCCTTTCACAAGAACAGCCTAGGTGCAATTCCCAGCTTAGGGAATAAGTCCATTCTGGTTTGTTATTTGTGTGACTTTTGGCCATTTATTGATTGTTTTTCACTTTATGGAAAGCTTCTGATTTCCTGTCTTGAAATTTTCCTTTCCCTGAGCTTTTGAAAATCACTTGCCTTCTTTTCAAAAATGCCCCATGCACCTATGGTTAACTCATACCCTTGGTTAAGGCTTATTGATTTCATGTAGGAGGTTACCTTTATTTAAAAAAAAAAAAAGTCAGAAATATTGGCCCTTTGTCCTAGCTGAAAGCTGGTAATAAAAGATTTAAAAAAATATATTTTTTTGAGAGCTCTGTAGTTAGAAATTAACTTAAAGGTGATATTTGGGCTATATGTGTACATATATTGTTTTAAAACCCCTGCTTGCCCCCTAAAAACTTTTCAGTCAATGGAATTCTGTCTGATTCTCCATTTACTCCTGTCCAATCCTCCTTCCTCTTGTATCTAATATTTTATCTCCCTACCAGATCTGCTGTCTGTGTATGTATATGTGTTGTATGTGTAATGCTTATATAAAAGAGCTCTAATTGGCTTAAAGAAAAATAAGTGCTTAAATCAAATATTTTTCTAGAAAAATAAAAACTGTAATGCCTATTAGTTCACAAGACTGTAGTAATCGTTGGTAAATAAACCTAGTTTTAAAGCTTATTGATAAAATAAAACTGTATTCAACGTTTAGACATTTGGTCTAAATTAGGCAGGTCAGATACTGTTTTCTAGATGCTTTAAGGTCATAAGCTGCTTCTAGGTCTTTTAATCATTACTTAACTTGTCTGTTTATAGCCAATTAGATTCTCTAGTTAAGGCCTGGGGACATAGAGTTAGCCAGTTTCCCTGGCTAGGCTGGGAGGAGTCAGACATTGTCTGCAGCTCTGTCTTTGTCCTGGGCTCCATAATCTGATTGATACGTGGTTAAAGTTGCTTACTTACTGGGTTTTTCACCAAAAACAAAAGTTGCGGAGAGTTAACATTGTAACACGTAACTGAGACTACTGAAGAAACAGCTTTACATGCAAGGTGTATAAGGAAGGTAGAATGTATTTTTAGTAAAAGGTTATAAGAAGGCATATAATTATGGTTTTTGTTAAAGGAAATGTAATTTTGTCTAGTCCAGAGGTTTTTAAGGATTTTCCTAAGCTAAAAGAATAATAGAACAAAACTGAGAGCTTAAGCAAGTTGTAAAAGAGTTTTGAGAGATTGATCTTGTAAAGGAAGTTCTGTGGGTGTGAGCAAGTAGGCTAAAATTTGTAGGACGCTATTTAGTTTTTCTGAAAATTAAACATTAAAATAAAAGCACACTGATGCAGGGCCAGAATCTGGGCCCATGTGTTGGAATTACAAGGTCTTCTTAGAGTAGTGATCTGCTCTTTAATGGAAAATTGTAAAGCGTTATGAAAGGCTTATGGAAAATTTAAATTATAATCAAACTAATTAAGATTGGACAGATTTGTTTGTAAGGTTTTATTAAGAATTGGGTTTAACATTAATAGCACACTAAATGCAAAGGTGAAATTTGGCTTTCTCTTTTGAACAAGATTTTCATGTGATATTAAAATATAATGAAAGATTTTTGTTTTCCTTTTGAGTAATGATAGAAAAAAGAAGGGAGAGAAAAGAGATTCAGTTGTCCTCATGCTGTCTTTATTGGGTTTTGTTTGGAAAGCTGAGTCTGCCTTCTATCAATGAGTAAAGATTTTTGAATTTAAAGAACTTTTGAATTGTTTTGGTTAAATAAATAGCTTATAGTAAGCTGGGAATCTATTTTGTAATATCAGGTGTTTAAAGCTTTGATATTAGATAAACTTTTCAAAGTCAATTTCTAAATTAAGCTTTTTTTTTGACCTGGTTAACTCTTTCATTAGGTCCCCTGAAGTCCAAAAGAGATATATTTGGCTTATTTGGTATATTAAAGCCATACAGGAGGCACTGTTACATATAAAATGGTGTTTAACTTTCTTTCTTTGGGTTATATTCATATAAAAATGTTATTGGTATGTTTTTCAGAATTGTGTATCCCCATAATTCTGATGTCTCAGGGTATGTTATCAGTAATAATTAAGATTGCTATGTTAAATTATTGTATGCCACAGAGATGACCAGATTTCCTTGTCAATTGTGTCTTTATCTGTGAGTGTTCTGAGATTTTATCATCCATAATTGTTATTTTATTTTGATTCTTTTCAAAGGCCTTTTTATAATCAGCTATAGGATTCTGACAGGTATTCTTGAATGCAGGTCTCTAATAACTTTGGAGATTGTGACACTCGAATGGACAAAAAAACTTCCAAGACTCCCATAGAGAGCTAATATGTTCATGAATATTGAGCAGAACAGGAGTTAATTGCATAGACTGAACTAATAGAAGACTAATCTTTCTATGACTTTTTGTTTGAAGCATTGCTAATTCCTTTGTTTCTCAGAGTCCAGAAACCTTTTTCTCTTTTGAGCTATTTATAGCTTTCAACAATTGGGTAAAGTACACTCATGTGAGAAAAATTTGGAGCATATTTCTTTCTACCTGATTTCCCCAGAACTTGAAAACTATTTGTAAGTATACTTAGTTTATACCAGTATAGTTATTTACATAAATTCAATAAGATTCTGTTCTCTTTTGTAACAGGACACCATTGGAGACACTGGTTATTTTACCAAGGCTTTAACTGGATTGGCATACTTTCAGATATGAACAGATGGCTTTAAAAAATCAAAATTGACTTATAGAGCCAATTAAAGCCCCCTTGGGAAAAACTAGCCTAATGCCTTGTCCATGCAGTCCCTGTACAGGGTTTCCTGACCTATGGTAAGTAAAGAAGGCCACTTTCTGACAGGCTCAGGAGCCCCAGGTTATCTTGGGACTTCAAAAGGAGAGGAATTCACTCAGTCCATGCAGGTATTTGCAGGCACCAATAAATCCATGACTGGGCTTTAAAAGGTTTAATCTAAGATTCCATATAAATAAAAATTCCAGCAAAGCCAAGTTGCAAAGGAACTTATATGGCAAATAATTATTCTCGCTGTACTTGATGCAAATAATTAGGACAAGCAAAATAAGACTAAACCTTACTTTCCAAATAAATTTATTCTACTATGATTTGTCTTTAGTAAAAATGGTGACTGGAGAGAGAAAAATTATGTTTCAGAAGAAACTATAGTACACTTGTGTTAGATTCTAGTCTTGTCCATTGTTTTTGAGTTTTTATTATTTTCTGCAATTTGGACTAAATTCTGAATTCTTTCTGGGCTCCAAGTCCCTAAACAAACACTTTCAATTTTTTTTTCCATTTTCTTGATCTGAACTTAATGAAATTGCTACTACATTATTCCTTATAATACAGGCAAGAAAAACATGTCAGGCTGCCACAACTTTCCTCCTCTGTAACTAAAGATGCTGTGAGTCTAACATCTGGAAAATTGTGCCCAACATTAACCTTTATTTTTCTTATGTTTCCATAGAAATGCCTCTTATTAAAAATCTGTTTGCCTTCATCACATACAGAGGCCTAGCCCATCCGCAGTGCTACCTTCTGGATGGAACACAGCTGTTTAACTAAACTAATCCATTCTCATGGACTAGACAGGGCTTATGACCACCTTCATGAGTATTCATAACTTCTTGTAACCTTTTAAATACATATTTAGCCATCCTGTAATCATATCCAGTTACAATTGGCAGTGGGGAACCTGAATGATAATTAAGAGTAACTGCTGTGTATACATCCAAGATAATTTGGGAAAATGTCTCTAGCTTTGCAAGACATGCACCAACAACTCAAACCTATGTCTGACACAATATTGTCAATAGACCAATGGTCAGTATCCTGGTTCAGGTCAAGACCATCTTGGTAGAAAAAGCTGCTTGTAACATTGGCCCTGATTACAGGGATAGGCATATTCCTCTGTTGTGGAGTTTACAGCAATTGCACACTCTGTATGGAAATCCAAGACAAGCTTTCCCAAAGACTCTTCAAACTTCACACCATAATGTTCCAACAAACATCATCTGTGAGTCTGGGTACTTGTGAATATTTCCAACTCCAAGTAGATCAGTTTCATTTTGACAACCAATGACTATGCCCTTTCTCAGCAGGAAGTAGCCAGAGTGAATATGGCACCCAAATCCCATAGAAGTAAAATGGAACCTGACAGTGGGAAATTATAATTGAGTATACCCATATTTCTAAGAAAAAGAAAATGAGTTATTATTATTATTTTCTCTTATTTTATCAATTTCCCTGTTCCCCACTTCTTACGCAGCCCTTTAGAAATACAATTATAATCTTTTATCTCCCCTTCATCAGACACTCAAGTTCATCTAACTATGTTCTTAGAAGCTCGAGAGCAGAATTCTGTCCCACCAGGAGACTGCCTTGAGGGACAACCGTTAATTTACAACCCCAAGTATTCCTGCTATGACACTCTCTCCCACCTGGAGAGTTTTGGCCACCTTTACAATCTAGTTCTGCCCACAAAGGCACCAGTTCGCTGCGTGGTACATAAGGCACCAAAGTGAGCATGCAGACCCTTACCTGTTCGCTTCCTCCCCTGTGTGCCATTCATGCTAGGTCCCCTTTTAAAAGTGTCCACTTTCTGCTCCAAAAGTGAAGTGGTACCTCTATGGCAGGAAGCTTGTATTTCTTCCCCTAAGCTAGCTTTGGAATAAAAAGTCACTTTCTTTATACCAGACCTTGCTCTTGTTAATTGGACTCGGCAAATGGCTGTGTCCAAACCTGCATTTTTGTTATAGTTATATGAGGATCTTGGTGAACGCATTTCCCAGGGAAACACCATTATTTCATGACAACTATGTGAGTATGCACACGTGCACGCACATGTATACACACAAAGTCTTTAGAAATTGTCATAAGGGCATATAACAAATGAAGAAGTATTTAAGAAAATTACTAAATATTGGCAAAAATGGTTAGAATCTGTGACATTTGAGCTACAGGCTGTTCTATCTCCCCGAGGCCCATATGACAAGCTCTACTCTAGACCTCTACTATATGTGCTACCTGTGGATATGACCAAGAAGATGGGGGCTTCTGTCCTCCAAGTTCCTAGTCCATAGTTTGACCCAGGAGGAGAAAGCCACCAGTCTCTTATCCCCCCACAGCCTCATTTTGCAGAAGTGCTAGTCCAGGCAGGCAAGTCTGGGCTAGAGGACTAGCTCCCACTTGTGGGGTGAGGCCTCTGCCTCAGCTGTGATAGGCTAAGACTAGTGGGTTCCCAATCTCCTGTGTGCCAGTGTATTTGTAAGGTAAGGTTTCTACATGGAGATTGGCAAGCTGAAATGACCAGAGGCTACCATCTCTCCTCAGTGTCCACTAATAGAGTAGGGTGTTTCGGGAGGAGAAGTGGTCTACTATACCCACACCCAGTTCAGGTACACTTGTCCAGAGTTTCTATATATGTAGAAAGGCAGGGCATAAAGCATAGCATCTCTGCTTGAAGGGACTGAATTTATGGGGAACAAAATCTGGAGAAGTTAATGCCTGAAAGCATTGTCGATAACAGTGAGTATCTTAATGGTGAGCAATTAAGAGGGGCTTGGTGGTTCCACGCTACTAGTAGCAACAAGGGAACACTATAAAACAGTTTAAGAGGCATCTAAAGACCACTCCACCCAACAGCAATAAAATATATATTCCCTTCAAGTACATGTAACTTTCTGCAAAATAGATCGTATGCTAGGCCATAAACATACCTCAGTAGATTTAAAAATACTGAAATCATACAAATTATGTTCTCTAACCAAAGTGGAATTTAGAAATCAATGACAGAAAGAAATATGTGAAACTCACAAATATGTAGAAATTGAACAACACATTCCTAAATAACCTGTGGGTCAAATAAGAAGTTACAGTGGAAATCAGAGAATATTTCAAGATGGATATAATCAAAACACCAAAGCAAGAAGCAGCTAAAGCAGTACTTACGGGTTAATTCATTTAAATCTCCACAAAAAAAGAGGAAACAAAACACAAAACAAGCAGAAGGATAGGAATACTAAATATTCAAATGAAAATAAATAGAGAATAGAAGAACAATAGAGAAAATCAACAACACTAAAAATTCGCTCTTTAAAATGATCAGCAACCTGGATTGTATCCAGAATATTAAAAATGCTTAAAAGTCAATAACAAGGCAAATAATGTGATTAAAAACTGGGTAAAAGATTTGAATAAACTCCTCCAAAGAAATATGTAAGTGGACAATAAGCGCATGAAAAGATGCTTAACTAATAATAAAAGATTAGTTACTGGGGAAATGCAAATTAAAACTATAACGAGAAACCACTTATCACCCACTAGAAAGGCTATAGCCAGAAAGACTAAAAGTAAGACTTAGTGAGGATGTGGAGAAGCCTGAGCCCTCGTACATTACTGGGGAGAATATACGATATCGCTACCACTTTGGAAAATAGTTTGGCAGTCCTTTAGAATGGTAAGCAAGCTTACCATATGACCCAACAATTCTACTGTGAGGTATCCATTCAAGAGAAATGAGAATGTTTCACAAAAAGGCGTGTACATGAATAATCATAGCAGCATTATTCACTATAGCCAAAAGTGGAAACAATTCAAATGTCCATAGACTATGACTACATAAAGAAAATGTAGTATACCCATACAATGGGACATTATTTAGCAATAAAAAGGAATGAAATACTGATAGATGCTATAACATGGGTGAACATTGAAAACATTATGCTAAGTGAAAGAAGCCAGACACAATACATTACATATTGTGTAATACTTGTTTTATATGTAATGCCTAATATGGGCAAATCTAGAGCATCAGAAAGTAGATTAATGCTTGCCTATGGCTAGGGGAAAGGGGAATGAGGATTGACTTCTAATAGGTACAAGGTTTCTTTTGGTGATGATGAACATATTCAAAATTAGATTATGATGATGTTTGCACAACTTTGTAAATACTCTAACCACCATTGAATTGTACACTTTAAACTGGTGAAGTTTATGGTATGTAATTATATATATATATATTTAAACTTACCTGTGTCTAGAAACAAGTTCAGACGTAATTATACCTTAACAAAGCTGTTAACAAAAAACATTTCTGTGATGAGCAGAGGGAGAATTGCATACAAAAGAGTCATCAAAATAAAGAGAATTGAGGATATACAATATTTTAAGGAGGGAGTTGTGAAGAATATGGAGTATTATAGTGGTGGTGACAGAAAAGATCATTAATGAAAACTGTTTCAAAAGAGTGGCAGAGTGGTAAAGCAGATGGCAGTGGGCTGAGGAATAAGTGGGAGATAAGGATCTGGATTCAATGAGTAAATAATTCTTTCAAATAGTTTGATTAACTATTGAAGGAGAGGCAAGAAATAGGATGGTAGCTAAAGAGAAAGGTCACATTGAAGGAGAGTTTTAAGGTTTTCGAGGTGTCAGAGACTTGGGCACCTTTATTTGTTAATGGGGAGGAACCCCTACAGAGGGAAAGTCTTGAAGGTATAGGAAGATGTAGTAATCAATGGAAAAAGAGCCTGAGAGGGTGGAAGGACTTGGGATGTGAAGCACAGTGAAGGAATTTATCTTAGATGGGGGAAAATTACCCCTTTCACTGTACCAGGAGGGAAGGAGAAAAAACTGGATAGGTATAAGGAAGGTTGGTACATTTGTATTATGAAACTAAGGTATGTTACACCTGAGATATTCATTTCCCTTGGAGAGATAATAGAGTTATCCAGTGAGTATGAGGTGAGAAAGTGTGAGTAATATAAGAGGTTAAGAGAAAGTGGGGGCAGTATTGAAGTAGCTCTGTGGTGAATAGGAAAGAGCTGACTGAGGAAAAAGCAAGAGGACAGCAGGTGAGGAGTGGGGCTGGAAAACATCTGTGTGGTGATAAATGGCTACAGACCCATAGAAGCTCTATTTAATATGACCTTGTTTCTTACAGCTCAGTGCCAAACTAAACAAAACTTGACTGCTTCCATTCCAAAAGCACGCCTCTCTTTGAATATGTTTATTCGGATTTTATACTCTTCTTACTTAAAGAAGCTCACAATCCACATATTCAAAGTTTGTCTCATGATTAGTCCTAATTGTTAGTGAATGGTATGTGTATGTGTCTTATGCCAATGGGCAATGAGATGGAGAGGAATGTCAATGGGGGGATGTAGGGGGAAGTCCTGAAGGAAAGGAGAACAAACTTGGAGCTATTAGGTCTTATCATGACCTTCAGTATGGGGGCCACATCCTCAATAGGACAATCTGTGGTTTCAGTGCTCTGAAGTTTCTGCTGCGCCCCCCTGGCTGCAGGAGACTGACTGACCCTTGTTGAGGACTACATTGAATGATCAGATACCTAAAGATTAGCTGTCCCAATTAGGCCATGCTACCATCTCTGTTACTGTCACTGTTTAGTTGGAGAGTCAGACAAGTACTTCAAGGAGCTGTAGGATTCAACAGTGCAGTTTCACTTTAAAGATAATTCGAAGCTAGAAGACATGTCATGGCTTCCAAAATCAGGATTTTGGAAGAGACTATAGTGACATAGTTACAACTAATTAACAATTTTCGTATCCTGTGAAATTTGCAATGAACTCTGAAATAGGTATTCCTAATATATTTAGCAAACATTTAGCAGTTGCTATATACCAGGTACTCTACTATACTATTTAATATATTAAGCAACTGAATTGTCATAAAAACCCCATGAGGTCAGAACTACTATTTAATATGCCGTTTTATAGATAAGAAAACTAAGAAGTTAAAATTTGCTCACCCTCCTACAGCAAATAAAGGGTAGCACTGTTTTGAATCCAAGCAATACAACTCCAGAGGCTGTGTTCTCAACCATTGTGCTATGTTATAAATTCTACTGTTGTTTTTAAATCTTATCAATAATGTTGGGTGAATGGAATCTTCAACACATAGAAAATTTCCCAATGTCATAGAGCTCATGTACAACAGAGCCAGGATTTTAACTTAGTTTTCTTATTCCACAATTATCTTGTCCCATTTCATGCCAAGTATCAAGTATTAAACATTGTAATTATTTGTTCATCTAAATCTGAACCTGTGACCTTGCAAAGCCTCCCACTCCTAATACTTTCCCTCCTTCTGGGGTCCTTGGTGAATTGTCATTCACCAAGTTACTCAGAACATGGCAGTAACTAAAGACACACCTTCCTATATCAATACTCTATTGCCATACTTTCCTGTTTAACTTTAAGATGAAAATCCACTGTGAATCCTGCAGTTGCCTAAAGTACTTATCTGACTCACTCACTAAACTGTGATTGTGACCAAGATGGTGACATGGCTATTTGATTATGAGGAGGAGCCAGTAGACAGGGAGAGAATGAAGACATAGGAAGATGTGGTGATCAATGGAACAAGAGCCTGAAAGGGTGAAAAGACCTGGGAGTGTCTATCCTGCCTGTATACCACACTGTACCTGGTATATACTTCTACTGTGTACCCTGTCACAGTCCTTGTAGTTATTTGTTTCCAGGGTTCCCCTACTAGACCATGAGTTATTTGAAGAAAAGAACCCTGTTTCATCCATTTGAATCTCAAGTTCCTAGTGTGGTGTCAGGCATCATTTATTATGACTTCCGAATGGGTTAAGTTTGCATAAACTCATTGGTACAATAAAATATATTAAACACTCACTGTTGTATACAAGGGATTGGGCTGGAGAAGCTGCTTTTATAAAAACTGCCTTTTCTGTGACTCACCAAAATTTCTGTGTGCACCAAATGTTCCCAGGGGAGTATATAACACACGTATAGCCCTTTGTAGTTCCCAAAAACATGTCTGCATGTATTATGATACCTAATCCTCACGCTGTCTCTGAGAAGTAGTTGTCCTATTCTGTAAAATGGGGAAACCAAGAATCAGAGAGGTTAAGCAACTTTTCCACAAACAAAGGTCAAAAATGTTTGAAAATATACCATTCGGTGATAAACACACACACACACACACACACACACACACACACACACACACACAGTGTTTCTCACTATGGTCAGTACTAGTGTAGAGGCAACAAAAAGAGGAGGAGGAAACGTTTTAGTTTTAGTTTTTTTTGGTTTTTGGTTTATTTGTTTTCATTCAGGATACTACTACTTCTGGGCCATGAAGTCTAGAACTTATCTTTTTGGAGTCTCATGTGGGGCATGTTTATAACTGGCCTTTTTAAATTAAAAATCTTGGCTGGGTGTGGTGGCTTACATTTGTAATCCCAGCACTTTGGGAAGCTGGGACAGGATGATTGCTTGAACCCAGGAGTTGGAGACCAGTCTGGGCAACACAGTGAGACTCTTATCCCTACAAAATTAAAAAATTAGCCTGGAGTGTTGGTGCACACCTATAGTTCCAGCTACCTGGGAGGCTGAGGTGGAAGGATCACTTGAGCCCTGTGGGTTGAGGCTGCAGTGAGCTGTGATCACACCACTGCACTCCAGCCTTGGTGACAAAGCAAGACTGTGTCTCATAAAAATTGATTTGTACTTACAAGAAAATTGTAATGATTTAGTATATGCTTTTGAGCAGGATTTTTATAACACTCCAAGTCCAGTTTACATTGATATGAATAGTCAATTGGATGGTGTTTCAGAGCAGGACATTCTGGGATCTTTATGAAAATCCATATTATACTGTTAATTTGATTGGATTTTGAAAGGGCATTAAGTTAAAATTACTTTTAAAAGTGGGTGTAACACAGCAAAACTTAATTAATACTCAAGGTTGAAGCGAATCAGTTAGCATTTGATGGTCTGCAGAAAAGAAAAACATTTAGTGTCTAGGCTGTGCTCAGAATTCTGTACAGCATCAGGGCCTAGTAGTTAGAACTCAGAGGAGCTGCACTTAAACTAATAGATATGGAGTATCTTTCTGACTTTCCCATAGATCATAAAATGTACCAGATTTCAAAAAAATATTTGAAGCAAACAGAGCCACTGAAAATCTAAGTGGTGGCAGTCAAGTGAAACGAATGAGGTTTGGGAGTTCACATTACCATGAATGAAAACTGGCTCAACCATTTACTATCCATGTGATCTCAGCCAAGTTACTTTACCTCCCTGATCTGCAGTTTTCTAATCTAATGTTGAGGATCATAATAGTACCTAGTTCATAAGCATTATCTCCTCTGAGAATTCTTTCATGGCTACCTAGGTTAAGGGGCCCTCATCTGTTTCCCAAGGTCCTCCATGCTTATTTCTGTCATAGCTCTCCTCACAATTTCATGTAGGTGCAATTCTACATGTAGGCAGAATTGTCTATCTTTCTATCTAGGTCTGTCTGTCCACTAGAATATGAAGTCTTTGAGGCCTGAAGCCCAGCTTGAGTCATCTCTGTATCCCCAGAACCTAACACAGTGCCTAATATTTATTGAATGAATTATTATTACATTTGCTACTTGCTCAATAAAGTATTGCTATCATTGTGTCAGTTTTGCCCTTATTGGGAAATATATGTGAACAATGAATTGACATAGGACACATCTGTATTAGAAATTCTCTTCACTTGAGATTTTTATATTCTTTACCCCATGTTCCCATTTTTGGAAGCTTCTATTTCGGACTTCTTGGCTTCATAAAGAACTTCGGTCAATCTGTTACTCCTTTTCCTTCAGATCTGATCTTACAATAAAACTGCATTAGATAATTCACTGAGGTTTCTCTGATAAACAGTGATTGAGGTATAGAGAAGTCCCACAAAATAGTATGTGTTTGGATGCATAGTTGAATGAATAGAAGCCTGTCTAAATTATTTTATTTCGAGAAGGGATACTATTCACTATTACCTGGGAAGAGCCAAGGATGTGAACGCAATGACCAGTTGCATTGTCAAGTATAGGTGAGTGATTTCAGACTCACAAGAACATAGTTCTCCTGAATCTTCTTTTTAATTTGTTGGCCATTCCTGTTTCTATTTTACTGACTACTTTTGTTTACTTCATCCCTTCCTCCATGCTATTTGCACAGATTGCTAATTCAGCACCTATAGCACTTTTCTGTGCTTTCCAGTACACAGATTTGTCTCCCACACCTGACTATAAGATCCTGAAGGAAAAGAACCAGGTTTCATTGGTCTTTGTAAATCCAGCATCAAGGACACTGCCTGGATCATGCTAGGCATCACTAAATTTTTATTTCTTATACTGTTTATTTTAAAATAATTTAGGATTCACAAGAAGTTGCAAACATAGTTCAGGGTTAGGACTTCTGGAATGGCAGTATAAGGAGCTTGGCAAATCCTTTCCCCTAGAAAAACATATCTGAAACTAGACAAAGTATTTGGAGATTGATCAGAGGGCTTATAAAGAATTGAGAAACTTTTATTCAATAAAATCTACTGAAACTCAGTAGGTATAGCAGAAAGTTCTGGGCATTTGAGCCACAGGGGATGCTCCAGAACCCCCCATTCCCATTTTTGTATTGCTGAATAACTATTTCAGATTTAGTAGCTGAGCGGCAGCAGCCGAGTGGCAGTTCCCATCTCCTCTGCAACATGAATGTTGCAGAAAAGCACTTCATTTGGTTCAGCAGTCCATTGGCAGTACTCAATGTTCCCAGGTGCCTGTGTTGGGCAAAACATAATTACAGACAAAATCTGCCAACCCAGAAAACCTGTCCACAAAAGTAGAAAAGAAGGAAAACAGTTTTATTATTGAATAGTCATTAAACCAGAATGTAATGTGTATCACAGGCAATCTGCTAAAGAGATTGGAAAGATAGAAAGAAATATCATCTTTTTATATAGCCCAGGCAGATATAAACTATTACATATATGTTCCCAAGATAGACTAGTCTTCATATGAGAGGACTTAATAGCACCATTTGTTACACATAGTTCATTTTAAATTCTCCTGGTACTTGGGGGTGGCCATTTGTCTTTGCTAATTGCCTTTATCCAAAGACATTGTAAAATTTCTCATAATTCTATGACACATAGGTAGCTGTAATTTGAAGCCAGACACCTACATTAAACTCCCAAGAAGATAGGGATGCTATATTCTTTGATGTTTACATTTCAAAGAGATGTCACTCAGGTTCTTGAGAAAGACATTTCTGTGTTTTAAAGCTGGCAAAAGGCTTATTTAGCTTTATTAAAAGACAAAATTATGACAAATTTAGTTATAGGTCTAATTTGCTTTTATCTGTGATTCTTGAATTTGGGAAGCATCCATTCTACAAATAATGAGATCTCCCACTTGGCAATGACAGAACAGTAGGTATTGAAGAGTGGGAACAAGGAAGTAGAACAATAGAAAAAAACTGGATTGGTTAACATCAGGTTACTTTGGGTTAATTTTTTAAAAGGGTTAAAGCAGAGGATACTTCCTTATTATTATGCTGACACAGGTAGACTAGAATCTCCTGTTTTCAGGAAAAACTGGTCTGTTTTAGAATGTGTTTGCTTCGTTAAGGTTTTAGTTTGACGATGTGGCATTTAACACGAGAGACTCTGTTTTTTTCTTGAATGTTGGGACCTAGTGCAGGAGCTCAGTCCAAAACAATGGCTTCCTGTAATTTTTAACAGTTTAAAAAATATTTACATATCTCTTGAAGGAGTAGAAAAAGGATTCATAACGAAACGTCATCTAAAGTATATGCTCTAAGGAAAGGGATGGAGGGGGTCACTTTCCCTTTTTGCGCCATGAAAAGTTTAATTTTCTCCCCTTTTTGGATTTGCATTTACTTTCATACTTGTGGAAAATCTACACTGGGCAAGTGGTAGGAGCCAAGTAGCCACACTAGCCTACACACTCACCTCCACCTTCCACTCCATAATGAAAAGGTTTTGCTCAGGGAGAGGAGGGTACGCCAAGTATTGCTGGTCCTTCCTGAGGGGGTTAACGTTATTTGAATCGGAGCTTGGCGGGTCCAGGGCACTTTTGAAAACGATAGATAATATAGTTTAGATACATGTCCCCACCAAATCTCATGTTGAAGTGTCATCCACAATGTTGGAGGTGGGGCCTGGTGGATGGTGTTTAGATCATGGTGATGTATCCTTCAGGAATGGCTTAGCAACATCCCCTTGGTGATGAGTGAGTTCATGTGAGATCTGGTTGTTTAAAAGTGTGTGGTACCTCCCACTCTCTCTTTCTTGCTACTGCTCTGGCTATATGGCATAACTGCTCCGCTTCACCTTCTGCCATGAATAAAAGCTCCCTGAGGCGTCCCCAGAAGCCAAGCAGATGCTGGTACCATGCTTGTGTAGCCTGCAGAATCATGAGCCAGTTAAACCTCTTTTCTTTATAAGTTACCCAGTCTCAGGTATTAAAAGCGAAACATGAATGGCCTAATACAATAGACCAATCAGCTAACAATCAGAATGTGATACCTATTTAGGCAGATCAGCCTGAAATCTAAAAGGGAGTTCAGTGATAGAAATAGCCAAAAAAGGCCCTGCCGAAATCATACTCATACAAGACAGGGCACGTGCCTGAGTCAGCACATTCTTGGAAATAACTAGAATGAGAACTTATGAGCTAGGAGCTACAACCTCCTGGCTGATTGAGGGGCTAATTCATAAGCTGTGAAGGCGGTCTCCAAACCACACACTGGCTCAGAGACCTTAAGCATAACCTCTGGCCAATCAGTGGCTGACTACTAAGCTATGCTGACTCAGGGACAACAGCTAGTCAGCAAGGCTTACAATTAAAAAAAAAAAGTAAAAGAAAAATCTGAACAGGAGACATTAGAGCTGTACTGTGCAGAAGAAATAGACTGCACAGAATTAGTCCACCCAAGTTACTAGACAAATAAACAATAACGACTAGCCCCAGAAGGGGTTCAATATCAAGAGTTATTATAATATATTATCTAAAATGTCAACTTTTAAACAAAAAGTTGAGATATGCAAAGAAACAGGAAAAGTATGACTCGTATATATAGGGAAAAAAACAGACAATAGAAGATGTCTTTGAGTGGGCCAGATGTTATCTTAGCAGGTAAATGCTATATCTATTATGAATATGTTCAAAGAACTGAAGGAAACTGTGTTTTAAAAATCATAGGCAAGTATGATGACAGTGAATCATTGAATAGAAAGTATCAACCAATAAATAGGAATTACATAAAAAGAATGAAATACAAAACCTAAAGTTAAAAAGTACAATATCTTTAAATTGACATGCCTTCAAGAAATGGAGGAACACCAGGGTCCTTGGTCTTGTGCTGATGTAGATAAATGGCCGGGACACATGTGCAGTGGTTTTAAGGAGCGGAGAGTTTAATAGGCAAGAAAGCAGAAAGAAGTTCCCCCATACAGAGACAGAGGGAGGGGGACTCCAAGAAAAGACAGAAAACCCCTTGTGCGGCGGAAAAGTAGCTGGTTATATTGGGAGGCTGGACGAGGCGGTGTCTAATATGCATCAGGCCCAGGGGATTGGTTTGACCAGATGTGTCACTTACGTAGCCCACGAAAAACCTGGCCTTCCCACCCTAGTCTTTTAATATGCAAATGTGGGCCGCCAAGATGTCCTGCACACGCGGAGTTATCTGGAGGCAGCCGTGACACTTGATGACATGGGGATTAGGGTGGGAATTGCCATATTGGATGAACCTAGTTTCTAATCGCCTGCATTTGCATATCAATACTTGCCAGCCTGGTTTTTTCAAGCCACCTTTCTGTTAAGAAATGTTTCAGGAGCTGTTTCTTTTAAAAGAAAAAAGCCTTACTGAGAACTCCTTTTACCTTCTCTATCTGCCTAAAATTATTCCTTAATAACTACTGTATTATTCTCCCCTCAAGAGAAGTAAACCTCACTGTTGCTAAGGGGTGTCAGACGATGATTCTTCCTGGCTACTTTCTGCTGAAAAGGGGCATCATGTGGGGGAACAGCAATTGGACCTTCTCCTGAGGTTGAGCTATGGGTTCTCAGAAGAACGGCCTGTCCATGTGTGGTTCTGCTTGCACCATTTGGAGTTTGATTGCTTCTAGGTGAAAAGAGATAAATTTTACAAGATGGTTTAAAATATAGAGTTAGAATATGAGTATTAAGATTACCACCGTTAGTGGGGGTCCTATAGACCATTACTGAGTTTGATACCTGTTCTCCTACACCAATGGAGTGCAATACCCATTTGTCTCCACTAGGTGTCGCTGTACATTACCAGAAACGTTAATATAAAGATCACATTTTCCTTGAGAAAAGCATACATTTCCCCCCTTAACTTGCCATTGGAGAATAATTTTATGCTTAGGCCATTTTTATAACTTGCAATATAATTTGGAGAAATATGTTACTGGGTGGCTAAAATAATTTTAGTGTTAATCTTGACAATCCTTTAATTATTAAAATTTTTCTCATGACTTTCACATACCCTCTTACAACATACTTAAACTTTCTCACTTGTCCTAAACATCCTTTCTGTAAACAACCAGTCACTTCCTTTTAGGACAATAATTTACCATTCAAGATCCTTCCTTATGTAAAATCTCTGTTTTTCATATCCTTTTCATAGCTTAGAGTGCATCTTATCACCAACCTTCAGTAAAAAGTCCTATCATAGTAAAACTTCCATGCTTGCTTCTTATCCATAACTATTACTCCTGCTATAACCAAAGCAACCTTGACTAGAAATTTCCTGCAATTATTAATCCTGTTATAAGGATGATAATCAGGCAAAATATTACAGCAATTAGAATTTTACAACCAGAATTCCACATTGTGGGTGCCACAGTGATAGCAGCGTGACTATAACAATTCCCACAGGAGTGGCATAGTAAATAATTTCTGTTTAAAATTTTACTTGCCAAGATATAACATTTTCCTTTGGGGATCTACAAAGTTACAAATGCAATCCCATGTATAATTAAAATTTCCTTGCAAATATGCTTTAAAAAGAAGTTCTAATATTTGGTGGCAAATTTTGAGAGGAAAGGGGAGAAATAATAAACAGTATCTGGTGAGGAAGGAGTGGGACTCAGTAAGACGAATAGCCCTCACTCAGTTACTTATCTTTTATGAGTTTCAGCTTAAGATCGTCTTTTCTCCACATTGATATTCAGGATGTTCCTCTGGGCTGTCAGGGGTTGCTCCCTCAGCTCTTTGGGCTTTGACTTGACTGTGACGTATCCGGGAGTCGATTCCTGTAACCTTTACTGCCGAGGGGGTTGAGTTGAAAGAAGGGCCTTTCCCAGCCTGGCTTAGGGAAGGAGACAGAGATGAGAGTTTTCATTAATACCGAATTTCCTGGATTAAATAAAGGTGGTTCTATTTCCTGGGGTTGGGCTTCTGCTAGTTGTGTTAATTCTTGTTGGAAGTGAGCTCGAGAGGTTACATGCTTAACCAGTTTATAGGTTTTCCTGCCTGAAAATAATCTTTGAGTACATTGATAAGTCTTATACTTTCCTAAGTGAAAAGCTTGGTGAAGGATTTTAAGGACTTTTCATTGGCTGGAGGCTGGCAAATGGAGTTTGCCATCCTCTGACTCTAGCCATCCTGAGGGATGAAAAGTACGCACTCGAGAAGTGGCCTATTCTATTTCTGCAGGGGAATACTAAGGTTTAATTTTTCTTATGGAGCCTTCCTAGATTAGGAGGGGCTTGAAGTGTTTTGATGCCTTGAGGGTTCCTTGCCTCTGACTTAGCTGCTTGATCAGCTAATCGAGCTCCTTTGGCTACCTTATTTGTTCCCTTTTGATGTTCCTTACAATGCATCCCTGCTAGTTCTCGCGGAAGAAAAACTGAGGATAATAACCTAATTTCCTGGTGATATTTTTATAGGAGATCCATGAGTGGTAAGAAAATGTCTGTCCTTTTAAATGGCAACATGAGCATGGAGAACCAGGAAAGCATACTTGGAATCAGTGTAAATGTTAGCAGTCTTTCCCTTGCTTAATTCAAGTGCTCTTGTAAGAGCTATTAGCTCAGCTAATTGAGTGCTTGTGTCTGGGGAGAGACGTTATTTAGAGCTACTACCGCTTATCCTGCCTTGTGTACGTCTTGCTTTACTGGCTGTTTGCTAGCTAAGAGCTCCCCCTAGAGGACAGTGATCCTGCCACATTATGTGGAGTGTTAATAACACTTAAATTATTTCCTAGGATTAATTTAGTAGAGCTATCATAGCAATGGCTTGTAAGCCTCTGTAAATAGGTCCTCCTAACTACAACTAATGTTGAGAAAAATACTGGATTAGAGTGTTTCCTGAGATGCCCCTTACGGTCATGTTATGGGAAGAGGGGAGGTCTAGATTAGGGAGGAGAAAAGAGAGAGAAAAGAGGATCTAGTGTTTAAAGGAGGTCTACTTTCCTTCCTTTATTTTCCAGAATCACCCAGGGCTCTTGTGTTATAATGGCAGTTTGAGTCGTTGGAGCTGAGGTTTGAGCCCCAGGACCCATCAGTCCTGCTGGATCATCTGTGAGACTGGTCCTGAACCCAGTGACTTCCATCTCTGGGGGCAGTTCCATCTCCAGTGGTTTCCGCCACAGGCTGGACAGGTTGAGATGGCTTCATCTTGCTGCCTGGGCATTCCTTCTTAAAATGCTCTGGCCTGCAACACCGATAGCAACTAGCGGATGCACCTTGGGTACCCTGGACTTTGCAACCAGAGCCTCTGTCCTTCTCCTGAGCTTTTTCTCTTTCTTTTGGGCCTCCTTCTGGTCCCTGTTGTAAAAGACTGAAGTGGCTATCCTCAGGAGGTTTTCTAAGGTGCTATTTGGTCCTATAAGTTGCTTCTGTAGCTCCCTTCTGATATTGGGAGCTGCCTGTGTAATAAACTTGTCCTTTAGAATGAGCTGTCCCTCGACTGAATCAGGGGATAGGAGGTGTGTTTTATCAGTGCCTCTCTCAGCCTTTCCATAAAGGCTACAGGATTCTCATCTGGCTTGTCTATCATAGACAGTTTAGAGTAATTGAGAGGTTTGGCCCTGGTTTTCTGTAGACCCTCTAATATACACCTTAAAAAGTGCTTCTTTTTCCATTCATCTCCAGAGTTATTGGGGTCCCAATCAGGGTTGTGTACTGGGAACTGCTTCCCTCCTGATTGGGAATGGTGTTTCTGTTATTTCTTCACTTTCCCTATCTGCCTTCTTCCTTTTTGGTGTTTTATAGGAGATATGTTGCTCATTTCCGAAATTCTCTGCTTCTTGCAGAGCTGCCTGCTTTTCAGCTGCCATGCGGTTCTGGTTTAGGAGCAACGTAACATCCCTCGATGTGGGGTCAAACACCTGAATTAAATTTTGGAAAGCATCTATATACCTATCAGGGTCGTCAGAAAATCAACCTAAGTTTCCCTTTATTTGCCTAAGGTCCTATAATGAGAAAGGAACTTGAAGGGCCCCCAAATAAGAGGGATCCTCAGGTAGTTCCCCTGGAAATTGCTTCTCTAACTTGGGGGAACTATTCTCTTTGGGCCTGCCAGATGTGATTGCTAAAAGGCTGGGTTGACCTCAAAACCCTTGCAAAGATTTAGTAAAAATGCCATGCCTTTGTGCAAAAGAAAATGAGTCGCTTTTCTCTTCAAAGTCCTGAGGTTAAGGAAGTTCCAGTGCTTCAGAGTATGCTCCAGAGGGGTGCAAGCTGAAGATGATCTGTTACCCATCTAGAAAGAGAGGCGAGAATAAAAGTGTCCTTTTAGTTTCCTTCCTTTCTGTATGACCCAGGGTGGAGAAGACAGTGGACCATCCTCCTGTTTTCCCTCCATGGTTCCTGGGTCCTGGCATGCTGTTAAACGTGCCATCCACGGTTGCAGGTGTGGTCCTCCAAGCCATGGGACTGGATGAACTAAGTGATGGGACTAACCACGCTTTACCCATGCAACCTTAGCTTATCCACCTTGCGTGATCCCCTTTGACTTCCTAAACCTGTGTGATCTGCCTGGCTCCCTGAGAAATGGATCTCTGGAGAGACTGTGTCATCTTTGGGTAAGGCTCCTTTAACAGAGGCAACATGCTAGACTGCCTGCTATTATGGCCCATGCTGAAGCATTTACCTTCAGAAAAATGGTTCTGGTTTGCTTCCAAACTTAAAATCCCCTTACTAATTGTTAGGCAGGAATCTAGACCTAACATGGTGGCTTTACCTGGCATAGCAGGCCTTTTGTTAAAGACTCCCTTCACCCTTGTACACACCCGCAGACTTACATGCATCAGAGTTCCGGCTGGGCAACCACACTCCCCCATGACCTGCAGCTCACCTGCACTCCACAAGTTCGTAAACAGCAGTTTCGGTTGACAGTTTCCAAAGACCCCCTCCTCATGACCCTTACTCAACTCCTGCCCTAGTAGTTTCAAGACCCCCCAGGCCCTGTTTGCACAACCAGCTTCCCTACCTCTCAGGCTATAAAAAGGCCCTACCTTCCTCCCTCAGCGCGACTTCCTCGGCCCACACCTTTGGACCGAGGAACCTCGCCAGCAAGTCCTAATAAAGGCGATTCTCACTGCCTTTTGCCTTGTGTCTTCGTTCCCGGTTCAGCTCCAGCCTCAGTTTACCTTTACATTTGGTGCTGAAACCCGGGAGGAGCCCCCCTCCCCCGGACCCCTGCCGGGTCGGGCAGGCTCTCATCTCTCCGAGCCAGGACCTTCTTTCCGAGCCGGGAGCCGTTTCACCAAATCCAAGACTCAATTCGATCACTGCTGGGTAAGTTTTCCCCCGTCCTGTAGGCTCCCTCTGGGAAGTCCCTGTCCGAAATGCGTGGCCACGTCAGGGGCTCCCTCCGGTTAACTGTGACCTTGGCATTGGGGACTAGGAAACGTCCAACCTCCCCAGAAGCCGCCATACCCTGCACTCCGCGTGTCAGTGGGAGGATGCTCCCACTGCTGCCGGACTGCCCGCCTTAGGACCATGGGAACTACCCAGTCCAAACCAAACCGAAAATCCCCTCTGAGATGCCTCTTGGCTGATTTCCAGACTTTAAGTCTCAAACAAGACCTAAAACAAAAGCGGCTCATTTTTTTCTGCACAGTAGCATGACCGCAGTATAAATTGGATAATCAGTCTCAGTGGCCTGCAGAAGGCACTCTAGACTTTAACATCCTCACGGATCTGACCAACTTCTGCAAGAGACTAGGCAAATGGCATGAGATACCGTTAGGACTTGCGTTCTCACCCAGATCTCTGCGCTCAATGCTCATTAGCTCAGGTTCTACTCGCAAAGTCTCTTCCCTCGAGCAAGGAGAGGGATGATTCCTCCTCTTTTTCTGAGCCTCCTGACACCCTATCCCAGCCACCCCTTCGGTCTCCCACCCAACCTTCTCCTTACCCTGACCCGCCATTATCCCCGTCCTCATCAGCGCCTCCCCTCCCTTCCACCCCTCCTGTGCCCTCGCCAACCCCGACAGATTCTGTCTCCCCTACCTCCACCTCCTCCCCTTCCTCGCCTGTCTCAGCCCATACTCGGTCCAGGACCGACCTCCCGTGTTCCTTTCGAGAGGTGGCAGGTGCCGAAGGAGTAGTCCGGGTCCATGTGCTGTTTTCGCTGGCAGACCTGTCTAAGATTGAAGAGCGTGTAGGCTATTTCTCGGCCAACCCCACTCAGTATTTCAAAAAGTTCAGATACCTGTGCCAGGCATATGATCTCACCTGGCATGATCCCCATGTCGTTATGACCTCAACCCTGTCCCCTGAGGAACGGGAGCGTATCCTAGTGACAGCCAGGCAGCACGCTGACCAGGTTCATTTAACTGACCACGCCATGCCAGTTGGCACTGAGGCGGTGCCCTCAGCCGAGCCCAACTAGGACTAGCAGGTTGGTCAGGCAGGCTGCTGCCGCCGAGATATGATGGTCCAGTGCCTTCTTGCTGGCATGCAGGCAGCCTCCAATAAGTCAGTCAATTTTAATAAGTTAAAGGAGGTAGTCCAAGGCTCAGATGAAAATCCGGCTGTTTTTCTTAACCGACTGACAGAGTCACTTATTCAGTACACCCACCTTGACCCTGCCTCCCCTGCAGGAGGAGCCATCTTAGCTTCATACTTTATTTCTCAGTCGGCCCCCAATATCCAAAAAAAGTTAAAAAAGGCGGAGGACAGCCCTCAAACTCCCATCCAGGACTTAGTCAAACTGGCCTTCAAGGTCTACAACTCCAGGGAGGAAGCAGCTGAGGCCCAATGACAGGCCAGGCTAAAACAGAAGGTACAACTCCAAACCCAGGCCTTGGTAGCAGCCCTGAGGCCGGCCGGCTCCAGGAGCTCCCAGAAAGGAGGTACTACCCGTGCGCCACCTGGTGCCTGCTTCAAGTGCAGCAACGACGGCCACTGGGCCAGGCAGTGCCCTAACCCAAAGGAGCCAACTCGCCCCTGTCCGAACTGTCGGCAGATGGGCCACCGGAAGTCAGACTGCCCTGACCTAAGGACGGTCGCTGCGCCTCCACGTGATGACCCTCCTCCAGGTATTGGAGGTGCCTTCCAGCTCCTTGACACTGACGAAGATTGAAGAGGCCCAGACTCGGGGACCCCTCTCACTCTCGCTGAGCCCAGGGTTATGCTCCAGGTAGCGGGTAAGTCCATATCCTTCCTTATGGACACGGAGGCTACCTACTCTGTTTTGCCTTCCTTCAGTGGCCCCAGCCACCCCTCCACTGTCACAGTCATGGGAATTGACGGCACTCCCTCCACCTACCACCAGACTCCTCCTCTGTCTTGCCGCCTGGATGGCTCCCTCTTCTTGCACTCATTTCTTATCATTCCTTCGTGCCCAGTCCCGTTGTTAGGATGAGATCTCCTCTCCAAGCTAGGGGCCTCAGTTCACTTCCGACCCAACCCCTCCGCACACCTTGCGTTCCTCTTCCCCCTTCTCTCGCCTGACAAACCCCACCAGGCTGACCCCCCCACTCCCGTTTCCAGTCCCCATTAACCCTAAGGTGTGGGACACCTCCACCCTGATCATTGCCCAGCACCACACTCCGGTCCGCATCCAGCTAAAACACCCTTCCAAGTTCCCTTCTAGACCCCAGTTTCCTATCTCCCTTGAACACCGACAAGGACTAAAACCCATCATTACATGCCTGCTCTGGCAGCCCATTCTAGTTCCCACCAACTCACCATGTAATACTCCTGCCTGTACGGAAAAGCTCTGGGGCCTATCGTCTCATGCAGGACCTACGCCTCATCAATGAGGCAGTAGTCCCTACCTTTCCAGTTGTTCCTAATCCATATACACTCCTCTTGCGCATTCCCCCTGACACCACTCATTTCACTGTCCTTGACCTGAAGGATGCCTTCTTTATCATCCCTCTACACCCATACTGCCACTTTCTGTTTGCCTTCACATGGGAGGACCCAGACACTCATGTTTCTTCCCAGCTGACCTGGACTGTCTTGCCTCAAGGGTTCCGAGATAGCCCCCATTTTTTCAGACAGGCACTGGCACAGGATGTTGTCCTCTGTCCCCTGACCCACAGCACACTATTGCAGTATGTCAATGACTTATTACTACGTAGTCCTTCCTAGGAGTGCTCCCTTGCAGATACTGCTACATGTTTAAATTTTCTAGGCGACCGAGGTTATCAGGTTACCCCAGCTAAGGCTCAACTTTGCAGCCCTTCTGTCACCTACCTAGGCATACTCCTCACACCCACTACAAAAAGCCTCACAGCAGATAGAATAAGCTTCATTGAAACTCTCCAGCCTCCTCAGGATGTGGAAGAGATCTTGTCCTTCCTAGGACTGGTGGGCACAGTGAGTCTTATCCCGTGGCCCGACTCAGGATCTTTAAGGCCTACATCAAGGTCGTAAGCAGCCTCGTCAGCCTGGCCTCTGACATCAGACAGCAGGAGGAAGCCATCTCAGCTCTAGCCCAGGCAGCAAGCCCCAGGACAGCAGCAACCCTTTTTCCTGGCTAACCTTAGTCAGGGAAGGGGCTCAAGTGGTACACATGGTCAAAGTACACAACATCTCTCGTTGTTTCTTGTGTGCAGCCTTGAATAAGCCCCCACTGGTTGTGGTACCCTTACCCAGCCCTTTTAACTCCTCTAACCTAACCCCCTCCTTTCCCCTTCCCGGCCAAACACTACATCAGGACTAGTAGAAACCAATCTCCTCACTCTATAAAAGATTCAGGAAAGACTCCACCAGAAAAACCTCAGATCAAGGCCCTCACTTAGGTGGTGGCAGTCGTCTGTGGCCGGTTAAGTCCTACCCTTTCTAAGGCCCTTACTAATCACTGGCTTCTTTCTACTCATAGCTCCCTGTGTCCTCTGCTTCATCCAGGACCGCATGAAAGAAGTCTCCCAGGTCACTTTCAACCAGCTGCTGCTCCACCCCTATACCCGAGTTCCGACCTCCGAAGAACCCCACGACGACCCATACCAGCAGGAAGCAGCCAGATGAACACGTCACCGCATTTTCTTATTAGAAAGAGGTCAGAATGTTAGGCAGGAATCTAGACCCAACATGGCGGCGTTACCCGGCGTAGCAGGCCTTTTGTTAAAGACTCCCTTCACCCTTGTACACACCCGCAGACTTACATGCGTCAGAGTTCCGGCTGGGCAACCACACTCCCCCATGACCTGCAGCTCACCTGCATTCCACAAGTTCGTAAACAGCAGTTTCGGTTGACAGTTTCCAAAGACCCCTTCCTCATGACCCTTACTCAACTCCTGCCCTAGTAGTTTCAAGACCCCCCAGGCCCTGTTTGCACAACCAGCTTCCCTACCTCTCGGGCTATAAAAAGCCCCTACCCTCCTCCCTCAGCGCGACTTCCTCGGCCCACGCCTTTGAACCGAGGAACCTCGCCAGCGAGTCCTAATAAAGGCTATTCTCACTGCCATTTGCCTTGTGTCTTCGTTCCCGGTTCGGCTCCAGCCTCAGTTTACCCTTACACTAATTAAGTACGGTTTTAATCAGAGACAGAATAGGTGCCTTAAAGGAATGCAGTAACTGAATGGTCGTTTTCCTGCTTATGGGACAATATCAAGACTAAAATTTGACTACAGAAGACATTTTACTTCTTAACTGCTAAAGGCAGAACGTTCCTGCTCACAGAAGTAGCTTAGAGCCTGATTTCTAGTGGTGCGAAAGGAAGCTCAGTGTTACTGTAAAAAATGTGCCTCATGAAGAGGATTTCTATTTTCACTAGGTGGTGATGTTGGCTTAGAAATACCATGAGCTCACCAGCGCTGCTGATCTTTCCTAACAGACCTGTTGCCCTGAACTGTAAAAATTCTTGCACATTTGACACACAGAGACAGTAAAAGACCCTGGATAGAGAAAGAAGGAAAGTTTGGTGACAGGATAGCAGGAAAAGAGCCTTGAGATTAAAGGACAGATTTGAGGTTGAAGTTCACTCCATACTCACCACTCCGATAAATGAATTCCCGCCCAATACACCAAAATGATACCACCTCAATGAATGGAGGAACACCTGGGTCCTTGGTCTCGCGCTGATGTAGATAAACGACACAGATACACGTGGAGTGGTTTTAAAGAGCAGAGAGTTTAATAGGCAGGAAAGAAGGAAGAAGCTCCCCCATACAGACACAGAGGGAGGGGGTTCCAAACGGAAAAAGAAAACCCCATGTGTGGCGGAAAAGTAGTTGTTTACATTGGGAGGCTAGAGGAGGTGCTGATTTGCATAGGGCCCAGGGGATTTGTTTGACCAGGTGTGTCATTTATGTAGCCTGGGAAAAACCTGGCCCTCCCACCATAGCCTTTTAATATGCAAATGTGGACCACCACGATATCCTGCACATGCAGAGTTATCTGGAGGTGACCATGACACCTGGCACATATGGTGACAAGGAGGAGAGGGCGGGAATGGCCATATTGGTTGGACCTAGTTTCTAATCACCAGCATTCGCATGTCAATACTTGCTGGCCTGGTTTTTGCAAGCCGCCTTTCTGTTAGAAAAGAAGTGTTTCCGGAGCTGTTTCTATTAAAAGAAAAAGCCTTACTGAGAACTCCTTTAACTCTCTCTATCTGCCTAAAATTATTTCTTAATAACACTGTTTTTTTTTTTTTTTTTTTTGAGACAGATCCTTGCTCTGTCGCCCAGACCAGAGTGCAGTGGCGCGATCTCGGCTCACTGCAACCTTCACCTCCCAGGTTCAGTCAATTCTCCTGCCTCAGTCTCCCTAGTAGCTGGGATTACAGATGCATGCCACCACACCCAGCTAATTTTTGTATTTTTAGTAGAGATGGGGTTTCACCATGTTGGCCAGGCTGGTCTTGAACTCCTGACCTCAAGTGAACCGCCCGCCTTGGCCTCCCAAAGTGCTGGGATTACAGGCATGAGCCACCATGCTCGGCCAATAACTCCTGTATTAAAATGAACTCATGAAAGGTGCTCAATAGTAGATCTGAGCTGGCAGAAGACTCGGCAAACTTAGATATAACAGATTTTGCAATCTGAAGTTTAAACCAGAAATAAGATCTTAAGCCCTCCAACTGACTGTATGGCCCCCCTTCTTGGCCAAGGGGACCCCAGAGCAACCTGAAAAACTAAATTACAGGCCATGATGGGAAGGGAGGTCAGACATGCCTCGTTATAACCCCTTCCTTTTGGAGTTTAGGCAAAACTGGCCAGAATTAATAAAATAGAGATAATAAGACTGACAGAACAGACTCTTTGGCAATAAGATACCAAATATCGACCTGACTCTGGTATAGCATCACATGAAAGATAGTAGACCCTGAAGAAAATAAAAATATTTTACCCCAAAATGTGTTTTTTTTTTTTTTTTTTTTTTTTTTGACATGTTTTGAAATGGCCCTGCAAAGCCATCTTTGGTGGAGGAAATTTTGCATGTGTAGAGACTCCCCATTAATACAGCTAGGCCTTTCCTGAATCTAGGAAAGATTAGGAGTCTGACACCTTTTAAGGTCTGAAAAGAGATATTTACCATCTATTCCCTCTGAAGCCTGCTACCTGGGGGCTTCATATACATAATAAGAACCTTGGTTTCCACAACTCCCCTTATCTTAACTCAATCATTTTATTTTTCTACTGATGTCAACTCTTTAGCTTAACTCAATCATTTTATTTTTCTACTGATGTCAAGTCTTTAGCTTAACTCTTTCAACCAACTGCCAATCAGAAAATCTTTGAATCCATTTATGACCTGTAAGCTGCCCCCCTCAGTTTCAAATGTCCTGCCTTTCTGGGCTAAACCAATGTATACCTTATGTCTTTGCCTGTAACTTCTGTCTCTCTAAAATATATAAAACCAAAACCATAACCTGACTGCCTCAGGTGTACTTTCTCAGGACGTCCTGAGGCTGTTCCCTGGGCCATGGTGACACACTGGCTCAGAATAAACTTATTGAAATATTTTACAGAGTTTTCTTTTTTGTCAGCAATTGATACAAAAAGTATACTATTTTTAACTTTGCAATAATTGATAGTTTATTGATTTCATTTTGCATCATGGCTGCATAAAGGCATTTGTAACAAGCATTGGTGGTATTCTCCTGATACAATGGAATTCCATCATCAACTTATTTTACAACTTCTTTCACTTGGTTTATAACCAGATATACTGTTGATTTCTTAAGTGAATGCCAAAAACTCTTTACATAATCCCTGAAGGAGTGAGAATTTCTCTAAACTTTTATTTAAAGTTTAGGGGTACATGTGCAGGTTTGTTACATAGGTAAACTTGTGTCCTGGGGGTTTGTTTTACAGATTATTTCATCACCCAGGTAATAAGCCTAAGGGAGGAGACTACCCCTCATATTGTCTTATGTCCAATTTCTGCCTCCAAAGAAAGAAAAAGTAAAAACAAAAAGGCAGAAATGAAATCCACAAGCAGACAGCCCAGCACCACACCCTGGGCCTGCTAGTTAAAGATCGACCCCTGATCTAATGGGTTATGTTATCTATAGACTACAGACATTGTATAGAAAAGCACTGTGAAAATCCCTAACCTATTTTGTTCCGATCTAATTACCAGTGCATGCAGCCCCCACTCACGTACCCCCTGCTTGCTCAATCGATCATGACCCTCTCACGTGCACCCCCTTAGAGTTGTGAGCCCTTAAAAGGGACAGGAATTGCTCACTCAGAGAGCTCAGCTCTTGAGACAGGAGTCTTGCTGATGCCCATGGCCGAATAAACCCCTTCCTTCTTTAACTCGGTGTCTGAGGAGTTTTGTCTGCAGCTTGTCCTGCTACAAGCCTAGTACCCATTTGTTATTTTTCCCGATCCTCTCCCTTCTTCCACCCTCCATCCTCTACCCTCCAATAGACCCTTCTGTGTGTTGTTCCCCTCTATGTGTCCATGTGTTCCCACTTATAAGTGAGAACATGCGGTATTTGGTTTTCTGTTCCTGTTTCAGTTTGCCAAGAATAATGGTCTCCAGCTCCATTCATGTCCCTGCAAGGGACATGATCTCGTTCTTTATACTGGATGCATAGTATTCCACTGTATATATGTACCACATTTTCTTTATCCAGTATATCATTAATGGGCATCTAGGTTGATTCCATGTCTTTGCTATTGTGAATAATGCTGCAATGAACATACATGTGCATGTGTCTTTATAATAGAATAATTTATATTCCTTTGGGCATATACCCTGTAATGGGATTGCTGGGTCAAACGATATTTCTGTCTTTAGGTCTCTGAGGCATTTACACAATGGTTGAACTGATTTACACTCCCACCAACAGTGTATAAGCATTCCTTTTTCTCCACCACCTCACCAGCATCTGTTTTTTTTTTTTTTTTTTTAACTACAAAAGTACACTTAAATGAAAACTTACAAGAGGTGCTCAACAGTAGATCAGAGCTGGCAGAAGAAAGAATCAGCAAACTTAAAGATATAACAATAGATTTTGCAATCTGAAGAATAGAGACAAGAATAAAGATAAAAGAATGGAGCATCAGAGAAATATGAGACACATGATAAACTCTTGATATCCACAAGAGAAGAAAGCTCATCATATGATAAACTCTTGATATCTGCAAGAGAAGAAAGCTCATCATATATAAGGTACCCTGCAATAAGACTAATAGGTGACTTTTCATCACAAATCATGGAAGACAGAAGGCAATGGAATGACATACTGAAAGTGTTTAAGGAAAAGAAGCAACCAATAGTCTTATATCCAACAAAATTATTTTTCAAAAGTGAAGGCAAAATACATACCCTGAAAAACAACAACAAAAAAGCTGAGATAATTCATTGCCATCTGTGGTAGACAGAATATGGTCCACCAAAGATGTCTATGTCCTAATCCCTGTAACCTATGATTACAGAGGTTGGAGTGATGGACTTGAGGAAGGTTAGAAGAGGTCATGAGCCAAGGAATGCAGGTGATGTTTAGAAGCTGGAAAGGCAACAAAGCAAGTTTTCCTGTAGAGCTTCCAAAGAGAGTACAGCCCTACTGACATTTTTATTTTGGCAGAGTAAGATGAATGGACTTCTGACTTCCAGAACTATAAGATAATACATTTGTGTTGTTTTAAGCCACTAAGTTTGTGATAATTTGTTACATAGGCCATAGGAAACTAACATACTAGCAGAGCTGCGCTGCTAGTATTTCCTGTTCACAGGAAATACTAGAGAAAATTCTTCAGACTGAAAGAAAGGGACACTATAGAATAATTTAAATCTAAACATCAAAACAAAGAATCCTATTAAAAATAATTATGTAGATAAGTATAAAAGATTGTGTCATTCCTTGTTTCTAAACTGAGTTAAGAACATATTGCAGCCAGGCGCGGTGGTTCATGCCTGTAATCTCAGCACTTTGGGAGGCCGAGGCAGGTGAATCACGAAGTCAAGAGATCGAGACCATCCTGGCCAACATGGCAAAACCCTGTCTCTACTAAAAATACAAAAATTAGCTGGGTGTGGTGATGCACGCCTGTAGTCCCAGCTACTCGGGAGGCTGAGGCAGGAGAATTGCTTGAACCTGGGATGCGGAGGTTGCCGTAAGCCGAGATCGCGCCACTGCACTCCAGCCTGGTGACAGAGTGAGACTCTATAAAAAAAAAAAAAAGAACATATTGCATAAAAATCTATAAAATTATATATTTGACATATTACATATAGAAATACAATATATTTGACAATAACAGAACAAAAAAGGAGGTCAGACATGAAATATATTGGAGTAAAGAGATATCACCACACAATAACCTGACTCCATCAGGAGGAATACACAAAGACAGAAATGGTAAATAAGGTTAATATTAAAATGATAGAAATATATTTTTTCTCCTTTATTCTCTTACCTTCTTTAAAAGACACACAATTATATAAAGCAATAATTGTAATACTACATTGTTTTTTGTAATATTAATAGATGTAGTATGTGCAATATTGCAAAGGGGGTGGGAGGTAAAGAAGCTATAAAGGAACTAAGATTTTCTATTTTATTGGAATTAGCATAAACTTGAAGTAGTTTGAGTTAACATATAATCCATAAGTCAAAGCAACAACCAGGAAAATTGCTAAAAAATGTAGTGAAAACCATTAAAGAAATGAAAAAGCTACTCTAGAAAATAACTACTTAATATAAAGACAGAAAAATGGACTAGAGGAACAAAAAAGACACAAGGTATATAGAAACCAAAAGCACAATTGTAAACATAAATCAAAGCATATCAATAATAATATTAAATATGAATCAATTAAACTATCCAATCAAAAGGCAGAGATTGTCTGGATAGAAAAACAAGATCCAGTTCTACTTACAGTGTCTACAAAAGACATACTTTGCTTTCAAAGATACAAATAGGTTGAAAGTAAAAGGGCAGAAACTGATACGTTATGCAAAAACAGCCATAAGAGATCTGGAGGGGCTATGCTAATATCAGACAAAATAGTTTTTTGGTCAAAAATCTTGATAGCGATAAAAATAGATATAATGATAAAATATCAATCCATTAGGAAAATATAATAATTATAAATGTACACGCATATAACAGAAGAATCCCAAAATACATGAAGCAAGAGAAATGACATAATTGAAGCAATAAATATATGATTTAAAAAAAATAGTTGAGAATTTCAATATCACACATTGAATAATGAATAAAATATCTAGGCAAAATATCAGCAAGGGTATAGAAAACTTGAATAATAATAATATAAACCAACTAAACAACACATATCTGTAAATAAATTTACACCACAATAGAAGAATACATATTCTTCTTAAGTGCACATATGAAACATTCTCTAGGAGAGTACATAAGCAAGGCCTTAAAATAACCAACTATAAGCTTAAAATTATTGAAATTATATACCTACATCCTTTGACCATAGTAGAGTGAGATTAGAAATCAGTAGTAAAAAGAAAATTTGTAAATTCAAAAATATGTGGAAATTAATGCACTCCTAAACAATCAATGGGTTTTAAAATACATCAAAAGGGAAATTAGAAAAGATGTTGAGATGAATGAAAATAAAACAACATACCAAACTTACATGATGCACCTTAAGTATGTTTAGAAGGAAAATAATTTCTATAAAATGCTAAGAATTCTCAAATCAGTAACCCAAACTTTAACCTTAATAAAACAAGAAAAGAAGAGTAAGCTAAACCAAAAGCAAACAGAAGGAAAGAAAAAATGAACATTAGACTTCAAATAAACTAAATAGAAAATAACAAAACCAAAAGTTATTTCTTAAATCTGATCAACAAATTGACAAGCCTTTAGCTAGAATGACCAAGAAAAAAGAAGACATAAATTAGTAACATTAGGAGTGAAAGAGAAGATAACACTAACAAACTTATAAATTAAGAGTATCATAAGGAAACCTATAAACAAGTATGTGCCAACAAATTATACAACTTAAATAGATAAATTCCTACCAAGACACAAATTGCCAATACTAGCACAAGAAGAAATAGAAAAATCTGAATAAACCTATAACAAATAAAAAGATTAAATCAGTAATTTCAAAACTCCTCCCCCCACCCCCCACACACAAATTCCCAGGTCTAGATGGATTTACTGGTGAATCCTAATTAACATTTAAATATGAATTAATATCAATCCTTCACAAACTCTTTGATAAAGTAAAGGAAGAACTAAATTTGTCAAAGGGGCCAAGATAATTTTGTGGGGGAAAAGATAGTATTTTCAAAAATGATGCAGGGACAACTGGATATTCACATGCAAAAGAATGGATATTGTATTAATCAGAGTTCTCCAGAGAGACAGAACCAGTAGAATGTATGGAAGGAAATTTATTAGGGGGAATCTGCTCCCACAATCACAGAGGTGGTGAAGCCCCATGATAGGCAGTCTGCAAGTTGAAGAATCAGACAAGCTGGTAGCAGGACTCAAAGTCCGATCAATAGCTGTATACCAGGTAACAGAATGTGTATTAATTTGCTCAAGTAATGAAACACCTGGTACAGCAGCTGCAATTAGAATCACCACTTGATTAAGTTTATGATAATTAACTGTCATTCTCCAACATCCATCTGTCTTCTGCACAAGCCAAATAGGAAAGTTGAATAGGGATGTGGTGGGAATTACCACCCCTCTATCTTTCAAGTCCTTGATGGTGGCATTAATTTCTGCAGTCCCTCGAGGGATGCAGTAGTGTTTTTGATTTACTATTTTTCTAGGCAGAAGCAATTCTAATGGCTTCAATTTGGCTTTTCCCACCATATTAGCTCTCACCCCACAGGTTAGGGGACCAATGTGGGGATTCTCCCAGCTACTAAGCATGTCTGTTTTAATTATGCATTCTGGAACTATGGAAATAACCACAAAATGGGTTTGGGGACCCACTTGACCCATTGCAAGTCAGATCTAAGCTAAAACTCCATTAATCACCTGATCTCCATAAGCTCCTACTCTAACTAGAGGGCAAAAATGATGTTTCAGGTCTCCTGAAATCAATTTCAGTTCAGAACCAGTGTCTGGCAGTTCCCAAAGGTCTGATTATTTCCCTTTCCCCAGTGCATAGTTACCTTGGTAAAACGTCTTTGGGCAAGAATGGAACAAAGATGAACAAAATATACATTTTTGATAATATACTGGGGTCCTTCCACAAGAGGAGCTGACCTCCCCTTTGTTCAAGGAGTTCTTGGTTTGTAAATTGGCTCAAGTCTGGAAATGGATTTAGGGGTCATGATTCTCTGCTTTATGATTCAAGTTAGACTTTTGTTCACTTGACCTGGAAGTTTCTGCTTATACAGATCACATAAGAATGTAGTAGACTTTCCATCTATTTCACTTCTAGGAACATCATGATTAACTAGCCAACACTATAGATCTACATGAGTCAGACTATTCTGTTTATTGCTTTGTCTCTGCTGTCCATTACGATAACTATGTCCACCTTGCCTTTGGTGGTTGAGTGCTGTCACTTGGCAGGGGTCCAATTATTCTCATTGCATTTAGGTTTTCCAGTTGAGTTACAGCAGTTCATACTGTGATGTCTGGTATACAGAGAAGAGCAATCACAGAGCTCTTCAAAGATGCTCGTGCTCTCCTTACAAATCTATTTTCACTTTAGTGAAAAGTATATCATCTGGACCCTTCCAGTTTGGGTGAGTAGGTCTTTTTTTTTTTTTTTTTTTTTTTTTGTTTTTTTTTTTTTTGAGACTGAGTCTGGCTCTGCCGCCCAGGCTGGAGTGCGGTGGCCGGATCTCAGCTCACTGCAAGCTCCGCCTCCCGGGTTCACGCCATTCTCCTGCCTCAGCCTCCCGAGTAGCTGGGACCACAGGCGCCCGCCACTTCGCCCGGCTAGTTTTTTGTATTTTTTAGTAGAGACGGGGTTTCACCGTGTTAGCCAGGATGGTCTCGATCTCCTGACCTCGTGATCCGCCCGTCTCGGCCTCCCAAAGTGCTGGGATTACAGGCTTGAGCCACCGCGCCCGGCCGGGTGAGTAGGTCTTATGTGACAAATCCATTCTAGCATTCCAATCTCCAAGCCTTTGAATCCCTTCCTCTGCCATAAATCAAGGGAGATCTGGCATTTCCAGCTCACTCATAATAGGCCATCTTTTCAGCTATGTTTTAGCCAACAAGCCAAACTATTAGCACCTTTTTTAATGTCCCAAGCTGCAACATTAATGCATAATCTCTGGTTAGTGGACTCATATTAACAAATTTGACCTGATCCAACTTTGTTTTTTCCACCATTATGCTACACGCTTAATATCCATTCCTGCATATGTTCCCCAGATTTCTGCCTGTATAAATCAGAGAAGTAGTTATTTTGAAGTGTAGCACACCTCCTCATGGGTCACACTTTGTGTCTCACCTTTAGGGGCCTGATGAGACTTGTATCTAGTTAGAGATCTAGAAGCAAAAAGGGGTGGTAAAGGTGGATCCTCAGAAGAATCAGCCTGGCCACTGCTTCAGGGGAGGCCATTACTGTTTCCTCAGGCAATACAGGATTAAACTCTTGAGACAGAGGTAGAAAGGCCAATACCACTGTGGATGAGGGTGGGAATGCTGCTATCACTGGGAGTGGGAAGGCTTCTTCCTTTTGCTAAAAAGACATCAAATTTTAGGAACTTGGGCAGAGCAAGATGGCCAAATTGAACCCTTCAGTGCTCATCATCCTAAAAAAAAACACCACATTGAACAACTACCCATGCAAGAAGGCACCTTCACAAGAACCAAGAAATCAGGTGAGCAATCACAGTACCTGTTTTGAATATAATATCAAGGAAAGAGGTATTGAATTGGGTAGGAAAGACAGTCTTGCTTTGCCCATATCACCCCTCCCCCAACCCTAGGCAGCACAGCATGGAGAAGGAATCTGTGTGCTTGGAGGAGGGAAAGTAAAGGAGTGTGAGACTTTGCATTGAAACTCCGTGCTACCCTGGCACAGTGGAACACAATATAGGGCAGAATGCTGTTGGTGCCCAAAGAGGGAGCATTTAGACCAGTCCTAAGACAGAGGGAAATTCCCTGCCCCAGTGGGAGAAAAGTCTCATTGGCTCTACTGCTGGATGACTAAAGTAGCCTGGGGCCAGGAACAAATTTGAGTGGCAGTCAGGCCACAAGTACTCTAGTCCTTGGGCAAGCCCTGGTGCTTCACTGATCTCAGAGGCAGTAGACTTGGGGGTGCAACTCAGAGTGACATCACCTGTGACAGGCAAGGGAGTACTTGTGTACTCCCCCATCTCCAGGTAATGCAGCTGCAGGAGAGACTCTTTCTGCTTGGGGGAAGAGAGGAAATAGTAAAGAAAACTTTGTCTTGCAACTTGGGTATTAACTTAGTCATAATACAATAAAGTGCAAGGCAGATTCCTGAAGCCTCTGGTTATAGGTCTTTACTCTTAGGTGGCATTTAGAAGGGAATCCATTACCCTGGTGAGACAGACTCAGTCCTGGCAGGATTCACTGCCTGCTGAGAAAAGTGATCTTGGGAGGTGGAGCAAGATGACAGAACAGAAGGCCCCAATGATCATCCTCCCCTACAAGGACACTAATTTAACAAATATCTACACAAAAAACACCTTCAGCAAAACCAAAAATCAGGTGATCACTCACAGTACCTAGTTTCAACTTCACATTGCTAAAAGAGACACTGAAGAGGTAGGAAAACAGTCTTGAAACACCAGTGCCACTCCCTCCTATCCCCCAGCAGTGGCAGTGTCGTGTGGAGAGCATTTCTGTGCACTGAGGAGAGGGGGTGTGCAGCACAGCAGTTGTGAGGCATTGAACTCAATGCTGTCCTGTTATAGCAGAAAGCAAAACCGGATCAAACTTGCTGATGTCCACCCATGGAGGGAGCATTTAAACCAGCCCTAGCTAGAGGGGAACCCGTGAATCCAAAAGTCAGAACTTGAATTCCCACAAGCCTCACCAAAACGGGCTAAAGGACCCCCCAACCCCCAGAGCAGGGTCCTAAGTAAACTTGCAAGACAGTCTAGGCCACAAGGACTGCAACTCCTAGTCAAGTCCTAGTTTTGTACTGGGCCCAGAGCCAATGTTTTGGGGCTGGGCATATGACCTACCGAGACACCAGCCAGGGTGGCCAAGGGAGTTCTGGCATCACTCCTCTCCTAAACGCAGGCTGTATAGCTCCCAGATCCAAAAGAGACCCCTTCCTTCCACTTGAGGAGAGGAGAGAGAAGAGTGGGGAGGACTTTGTCTTGCACCTTGGATACCAGCTCGGCCACAGCAGGATAGGGCACCAGTCAGAGTTGCAAGGCCCCCGTTCCAGGCCCTAGCTCCCAGACAACATTTCTAGGCACACCCTGGGCCAGAAGGGAACCCACTGCCTTGAAGGGAAGAACCCAGTCCTGGCAGAACGCATCACCTGCTAACTGAAGAGCCCTCGGGCCCTGAATAAGTAGCAGTGATGCCCAGATAGTATGCCATGGGCCTTGGGTGAGACTCTGAGACTTTCGGCTTCAGGTGAGATTCAGCACGTACCTCGCTGCGGTAGCTATGGGGCAAAACTCCTTCTGCTTGAGAAAAGTGGAGAGAAAAGTAAAGGGGACTTTGTCTTATGCCTTAGATACCAGCTTGGCCATGGTGGGATAGAGCACTAAGCAAGTTCTTGGCATCCCTGATTGCAGGACTTGGCTCTTGGGCAGCATTTCTGGACCTGCCCTTGGCCAGAGGGGAACCCACTGGTCTGAACGGTGAGTTCCAGGCCAGTCAACATTCACTACAAGCTGAATGGAGAACACCATTATTAGGGGTTCCACCATATTAGGGAACACCAGTGATGGGCTGGCACTACTCTGTGGTTCTGTGGTGGTGGTGGCCACAGAGTGAGGCTGTTCTGCCTTTGGAAAAAGGAGGAAGAGTGGGAAGAACTGCATCTTGTGGTTTGAGTACCAGCTCAGCTGCAGCACAATAGATCACCAGATAGACTTCTAAGGATTTTGGCTCTTGTCCCTGGCTCCCAGATGGCACCTCTGGACCTGCCTGAGGCCTGAGGGAATTAATTCACTGCCCTGAAGGGAAGAACACAGGGCTGGCTGGCTTTGCTACCTGCTGATTGTAGAGCCCCAGAGCCTTGAGCAAACAAAGGCAGTAGCCAGGGAGTGGTTACAGCAGGCCTTGGGCAGGACCCAGTGCTGTGCTGGCTTCAGGTCTGACCCAGCACAGTCCTAGTAGTGGTGGCCACAGGGCTACTTGTATTGCCCTGATAACCTCACTTATTAATTGTGGCAGCTTTTTAAAAAAGGATCCTTTGGACTAAAAATAGAACTATAATTAACCTAGCAATCCTACTACTGGGCATATATCCAAAAGAAAATAAATCCTTATGTCAAAGAGACACCTGCACTCGTACTGCAGCACTGTCCACCATAGCAAAGTCGTGGAATCAACCTAAGTGTCCATCAACAGTTGATTGCATACAGAAAATGTGGTATATATACACCATGCAAATACTATGCATCCATAAAAAAGAATAAAATATTGTCTTTTGCAGCAACATGGATGGAGCTGGAGGCATTATCCTAAGTGAAATAACTCAGAAACAAAAATCAATTACTGTATATTCTCATAAGTGGGAGCTAATCAACAGGTACACATGGACATACAGAGGGAAATAATAGACACTGGGGACTCCAAAAGTGGGGAGTAGGGAGGAGGGTTGAAAAATTATCTATTGGGTACAATGTTCACTGATATAGTTTGGATGGCCCCACCCAAATCTCATGTTGAAATGTAATCCCCAGTGTTGGAGGTGGGGCCTGGTAGTCTTTGGATCATGGGGCAAATCCCTCATGAATGACTTGAACCATTCCCTTGGTAATAAATGAACTCTTGCTGTTAGTTCACACAGGATCTGGTAATTTAAAAGGGTGTAGAACCTCCCCTGCCAACTCTCTCTCTTTCTTTCTCTTGCTTCTGTTCTCGCCATGTGATATGCCTGTTTCCTGTTTTCCTTCTGCCATGATTGAAAGCTTCCTGAGGCCTTCCCAGAAGCAGATGCTACTATGCTTCCTGTACAGCCTGCAGAACTATGGGACAATTAAACCTCTTTTCTTTTAAATTACCCAGTATCAGGTATTTCTTTATAGCAGTTCAAGAACAGCCTAATACATTCACTATTCAGGTACACTAGAAGCCCAAATCTCATCATTACACGATATGTCTATGTAACAAATCTGCACCTGTACTCCTTGAATCAATAAAAATTAAAGACTTGAAGAAGGGGAAGGGGGAAGGGATTGCATTGGGAGTTATACCTGATGTAAACGACGAATTGATGCGTGCTGACGAGTTGATGGGTGCAGCACACCAACGTGGCACAAGTATACATATGTAACAAACCTGCACGTTATGCACATGTACCCTAGAACTTAAAGTATAATAATAATAAAAAATTAAAGACTTAAATAAGATTCTTTGGGAGTTTTCAGTACAAAACCTTGTCATCTTTCACTATGGGAAGTTTTATTTATTTTTTGTTATGTATGTCTTTTCTTTTCTTTCTTTTTTTTAACCATATTGCTCTGTCTAGGACTTCCAGTACTATGTTAAATAGGAGTAGTGAATGAGGATATCATTTCTTTGTTACTGATTTTAGAGGAAAAGTATAAGCATTCCATTATTAAGTATGAAGTCACCTATAGGTTTTTGTATATGCTATTTATCAGGCTGAGGAAATTCCTTTCCATTTATTGTTTACTGATGACCATTATTCATGATGAATAGGTGTTTCATTTTGTCAAAAGTTTTGTCTGCATCAATTGATCTAATCATGTAATTTTTCTTCTTTATTCTGTTAATATGATGGATTACATTGATTGAGTTTCTGATATTGAAGCAGCCTTGCATATCTGAAATAAATCCTAGTTGATTACAGTGCATCATTATTTTTAGATATTGATGGATTCTATTTGATAATATTTTTTGAGGAAATTTGCATCTATGTTCCTGAAGGAAAATGACTCATAGTTTTCTTACTTTGCAATGTCTTTGTCTAGTTTTGTATCAGGGTAATTCTATGTTGTTAAAATGAGGCTGAAATGTTCACTTCTATTTTCTTCAACTGATTATGTAAAAATGTTATTTCTTTATATATTTGGTAGAATTTGTCAGCAAAGCCATCTCTGTTTAGAGATTTATTTTTATGAAGATTTTAAATTACAAATTTAATATTATTATTAGTCACAGGACTGTCTAGATATCTATTTCAAATATTACAATCCAATGAGTGAGTTAGCTTTTTTGATATTCAGCTATTATAGACTTCTCAAGCTATAAGGTCACCTGAACAATCTCCTCAAAATATTGTGGATATGTGTTTTGTTTCACACAATAGTTTTTTTGGGTATCAAATTAAGAACCCTCGTCGAGGGCCGTACCACCCTGAACGTGCCCAATCTCATCAAATTAAGAACCATTAACATTTGTCTTGATACGTGCTTGAAATCAGAAATCCCATCTAAAATGCATAGGTCTCTTTTTCTGGAACTCCATCTTCCCCCAGCCATGTCAGAAATTAGGTAAAGGGAAAGCCACTTTTTGAACAGAATATCGGTATCAAAATATAATGCCTAATTGTTAGGAATAGCTAAGACAATGTAATATTTTCTAAATATCATTGATAATCATAAATATCATAACAGCTACTTTTTAAGATCACTGTAATATATTCTGTGTTAAGAAATCTGGAGTTTTGCTGTGTAAAGTCTAGCATCCTCTTCTGGAACTTCTTGTTCTCCCAAAAAGTTTGAGGAAAAGCCTAATATGTGAAGAAAGTAAGCACAGAGATATCTTTCTACATAAAGATCTTAAACTGTGTAAAAATATTCTACAGGCCAGTAATACGTTTAAACTGGATATGTAATGTAATTTAAATATTGTTATTCCACAAATTAATATATTAGAAAAAATACAGTCACTGGCAAAATTGAATCCCATAGCTTTGGTGCTCTTATTTTTAAAATAATAATTTTGCCACATATAAATATAACTAAATAAAGTGCGTTATACTTAACAAAAATTAAATTGATGCTGTCGAAGGAATAAGAAGAGTATAAAATGGGTAACTTTTTGAAAGCAATTATGTACTTTCATATTCTAAATTATGCAGAAAAATCAAACATTATCCAAATTTATGTGATTCTTTATACAGAAAGATTTTGTTGTTTGGACATAAAGGTATGGCTTCTTTCTTTTCCTGAAAATAATATATTTTAGTTTCTAAAAACGTCCCTTTAAACTAGAAAAACAATAAAAGGTTGATGTTTTTCATTTTTAAAGGTGCATTTCAACTTTTGATGGTGTCCATGTATTTGTGAAAAATAAGTTAAGTAGCATCGTTTTGCTTTCTTCTTTCTCTCTTCTTACCAAGTTGTGGTTTTGTTGGTATATTACTTTTTGTTTTATCAAAGTATAAAACATCGGCATATATTTTAGTAATTGTTTTAGTATGCTCAGGATGCAATAACAGGTATATTATAAACAACAAAAATTTATTTCTCATAGTTCTGGAGGTTGCAAAGTTCAAGATCAAGGCACAGACAGATTCAGTGTCTAGTGAGGGCCTGCTGCCTGGTGGACACAATCATCTTGCTATGTTCTCACATGGCAAAGGGGAAAGACAACCTTCTGGGAGCTCTTTTATTAGGGTACAAATCCCACTAATGAGGACTATCACCTCCCAACAGCCCCATCTTCTAATAACATCACATTGGTAGTTAGGTTTTGAACATATGAATTTTGGGAAAATACAAACATTGAGATCATAGCATTCTATCCCTGTCCCTGCCAAATTCATGTCATTCTCACATGTAAAATACATTCATTACACCTCGATAGCTCCCAAAGTCTTAACTCATTCCAGTAACAACTCAAAATATCCAAAATCTCTCCTAAATATTGTCTAAATCAGATATGGGTGAGACTCAAGGTTCAATTAATCCCGAGGCAAATTGCTCTCCAGCTGTCAACATATAAAATCAAACAAGTTATGTGCTTCCAAAATATAATGGTAGGATAGGCATGGGATAGACATTCCTATTGTAAAAGGGAGAAATAGGAAAAAGAAAGAGCTAATGAACCCCAAGTAAGTCTAAAACCTTACTGCTCTATCTTTGACTTGAGGGTCTGTCCTCCAGGCCCACTGGGTTGGGGGTCCCACCTCCACAGACTTGCTCGCATGAATTGGGCCTTCAGTGTTCAGGGCATCCCTGCCCCCATGAGTTTGAGCAGCCCCACCCCCACAGCTTTGCAATGTGTAGCCTACACTGCAGCTCTCCCAGGCTGTAGTCACAAGCTGGTAGCTCTACTGGTCTGAGATCACAGTGGGGGCCTCACCGCTTCAACTCCACTAGGCATTATCCTGGTGGAGACTGTCTGCAGTGGCCCTGACCTCACAGCAGCCTTCTGCCTGGGTTGTATGCTCTAAGTTCCAGGTGGCTCCATCCTTTGAAATCCATTTGCAGGCAATCATACCCCCACAGCTCAATTATACTGTATGCCAGCAAAGACAGCACCAAGTGGGTGCCACCAGGAGTTACTGCCTATGCCCTCTGGAGGAGTGGCCACTGTAGCCCATACTGTACCTGGATTCACTGGAGCCACACCTGGGATGATCAAGGTGCACTGAGCCAGAATGCAGAGAGCAGATCCTTGAGGCAGTGTTGGGCAGCAAGCACTAAGGCCCATGGATGCCTCAGCTCCTTTTTCGAAATCTTTCTGCCTGCAAGGCCCTAGAACTATGGGCCTGTGAAGGGAGGGCCAGCACATCTCTGAAATGCCTTTGGGGTCATTCTTCCATTATCTTGATGAATAAAACCTGGCTGATCCATACTAATCTCCTTATTAAATAGTTGGCTGGCCACACACATTGATGTTCTCGTGATGTTCAAGCATTCAAGAGAAGACATGCCAAACCACCAGTACTTAACTCAGAAATTTCATCAGCCAAGTATCCTATTTCGTTGCTTGCAAGGTCTACTTTCTAACAAACACTAGGACAGTAATAAAGTTCAGCCACATCCTTTCCCCCTTTATAACAAGGATCACCTTTCCTTCAGTTTCCAATAGTACGTTACTCATTTCCATCTGAGTCTTATCAGAATGGCCTTTACCATCCATATTTCTATGAACAGTTTGTTCATGACCACTTAGATATTCTCTAAGAAGACTGAGGTTTTCTCTACAGCTCTCCTATTCTTCAGAGACCTCACCAGAGTCACCATTTAAGGCCCTTTTATGGCGATGTAGGTTTTTCCTACCATCTACCTCAAAATTTGTCCAGTCTCTACCTATTATCCAGTTCTGAAGGTGCTTCCATATTTTAAGTACTTGTTAGAGCAGCACCTCCACCTCTTGGTACCATTTTTTGTCTTAGTCCATATTTTAATTCTGCTATAACAAAATGCCATAAACCAGGAAGCTTGTAAACAATAGACATTAACTTCTCACAGTTCTGGAAGCTGGAAATTCCAAGATTAAGATGCTGCCGGATTTAGTGTCTGGTGAGGGCCCATTTACTGGTTCATAAATACAGCCTTCTCACTGTGTCTTCACATGGTGGAAAAGGAAAGGCATCTCTCTGCGGCCTCTTTTATAAGGGCACTAATCCCATTCATGAGGACTCTGACTTTAGCCTGCAGTGGGAAGGCTTGCTGAGAAACTCAAGTTCCCACCACTGGGATGGGCGATTCCCCTCTCTGGCTAGGGTGGTCCAAATGCTCCCCCCATGGGTGGATGCCAGCTGAGCTCAGCACAGCTTTGCTTTCCACTGTGACAGTGCAGCACTGAGTTCAATACCAAGTCCCCCAGTTGCTGTGCTGTCCCTCCTCCAAGTGCACAGATTCTCTCCATGTGAAATGGCTCCTGCTGGGGGATGGGGGAGGGGTGGCATCAGCAATACAAGATTGTCTTTCTTACCCTCTTCAGTGCCTCTTTCAGTGATGTGAAGTTAAAATCAGGTACTGTGATTGCTCATATTATTTTTGGTTCTTATAATGGTGCTTTTGTGTGTGTGCATATAGTTGCTTGTTAAAATTTGGTGTTCCTGTGGAAGGGGGGAATGACCAGTGGAGGCTTCTATTCTTACTCTGCTCCTGTGTATGTCTTTTGGCTCCTCAGTTAAATTTGTTCCTAAGTATTTTACTCTTTTTGATGCTATTGTAAATTGAAGTGTTTTCTTGATTTCTTTATTGTTTCCCATTGCTAGTCTATAGAAATGTAAATGATTTTTGTGCACTGATTTTGTATGCTCCAACTTTGTTGTATTGGTTTATTAGTTGGAATCGTTTATTTTGTGGAATCTTCAGGGTTTTTAACACATAATATTGTGTTATCTATGAAGGGAGATAATTTTACTCCTTCCTTTCAAATTTGAATTGTTTTTCTTTGTCTTACCTAATGGCTCTAGCTAGAATTTCCAGTACTATGTTGAATAGAGGTGGATTAACCAGGCATTCTTATCTTGTTCCTATCTTAAAGGAAGAACTTTCAGTCTTCCATTGAGTGTGATGTTAGCTGTGGGCTTTTCACAAATAGTCTTTACCTTGTTGAGGAAGTCTCCTTCTATTTCCAGTTTATTGAGTGTTTTTATCACGAAATGGTGTTGAATGTTTTTCAAATGCTTTTTTTCTGTATTAATTCAGATGATCATGTGGTTCCATTTCTTCATGCTATTAATGTGGCATATTACATTAATATATTTTTATATGTTCAACCATCCTTTTATTCTGGGAACAAATCCCACATGGTCACAGTGTATAATCCTTTTAACAAGCTGCTGAAATTGGTTTACTAGTTTTTTTTTTTTTTTTTTTGAGAATTTCTGTATGTTTATCCCTCCAAACCTCATGTTGAAATTTGATCCCCAATTTTGGAGGTGGGACCTAATAGGAGGTTCTTGGGTCATGAAGGTGGATCCCTCATGAACGGATTCATGCCCTTGGTTGGGGTCGGGGTGAGTAAGTTCTCACTCTTTTTAGTTCTCATGAGAGTTGGTTGTTAAAAGAGCCTGATGCCTTCCTCCCTTCTCTCTTTTTCCCTCTCTTGCCATGTGATCTCTGTATATGCTGGTTCTTGGCCTTCCACCATGAGTGGAAGCAGTCTGCAGCCCTCACCAAAACTAGATGCTGGTTCCATGCTTCTTGTATAGCCTGCAGACCTGTGCGCCAAATACACTTCTTTTCTTTATAAATTATCAAGCCTCAGGTGTTCCCTTATAGCAATACTAAATGGACTAAGACAATTTATAAGGGATATTAGTTTGTAGTTTTCTTTCCTTGTTGTGTCTTTGTCTGCTATTTGTATCAGCCTCATAGACTGAGTTAGGAAGTGTTTCTTTCTCTTCAGCTTTTTGGAAGAGCTTGAGAAGGACTGATACTAATTCCAAGAGAGTCAAAACACATGAGTGCCTTGCATCAATCCTTCAGATACCTCCCAGACAGATGTGAACAAGTACACATATATTTTGCACATAAGACATGCCCTACTCCCTCCTTTTAAGGGAGGTTGTAACTGGGAACCAGGGTGCTGCCTGCTCAAGGTAAGACCACTGCCACACTGGAGAGGGGGTGGAGCAGGGGTGAAAAGTGCCATAAAACATTTCTATCCTTTTAAAAATGCTTTTTTTTTTTTTATTTGATGTTTGCTTGGTGGCTGTACATCTTTCACTGTTTTCAAGAGCTCCTACAAATTTAGGGGTTTTTTTGGACATTTTTTGTGGGAGTATGAGGGCTTAGAGCTTCCTATTCTGTCATTTTGTATACCTTTTGCTCTTTAACTACATTTATTTTGTAAGAAAATGATATCACACCTGAAAACGCAAGACCAGAATTATAGATGTTTATAGAAATAAATTTCTTTAAAATTATGGTTTTTACTTTGCAAATTATATATATAATATATCTATATATACATATATACACTCAAACACAATCCACTTATAAGGTAATTAGTACTTCATGTTTTCTCATTTATTAATCTCAACAAGCTTTCAACATAAGTACTACAATTCTTATTTTTAAAATTGGGAAAACTGAGTCTCAGAAAAACTGATGAACTTTCCTGTCATCACATGGCTACTACTCAGCAGATCAAAGATGCAAACCCAGGGCTAGTTGATACTGAAGACCATGGAGTCTGCAAGGTAGTAGTCCCTGCTGTAATAATGCCTTAGCAACTTTCCCTGAGTTCTTTTCCTTCAGTTAGTGATACCCTATCTGCTGTTTTGAACACATCTCCTGTTGGTTCCATCTAGCTCCTAAGTCCAGTAATCTTCTTTTGATCCCACGGCACATTGCCTTGTATAACCAACATGGAAACTTGGTTTCTATCTGGACCTTAGGTTTTTAAGTCCTTTTGAAACACAAAAGCTAACCTCAATGAGAAGGACACCTTCTTGTAGGGATTAAATGATGCCAAGCACAGAAAGCACATAATACAGTGCCTATCACAGAGAAAACGCTCAGTAAGTATTTACTAGTATTTTTGTTCTAATGTTATTAGAGTGGAAGATCATTAGATGGAGCTATCCTCATGACTATACATAGTTCTATGGTTTGAAGAGCAAATTTCTGTTCCTCACCTGAAGTGTTTTTGTCCCATTTTCCTGCAATAAAATGGAATATCTCTGCTCTCTTGTAATTCAAGTCATATTATCAGGAGAAGATAGCAAAAAAAAAAAAAAAAAAAAGAAAAGAAAAGAAAAAGGAAAAAAAGGATGACAGGTGTGCTGACTCCTAGTTTGATCCTCTTTCCTCTTTTGATTGATTCATCAGATGATAACCATTGTTTCTTCTCCATTAATCTTTTCCTTTCCCTAGTCAAGCTAGTAACTTAGAAGTCTCCCTAAATGGACCCCCTTCATTCCCCTCTCTATATATCTCCCAACTCTTCCTTCACCTCTCTATCTAGCTCCCATCTCCTACCTCTCTACCCATCCAACTGGTCAGATCAGTGGATTATATTTCCTTATTTCTCACCGTGACACCATACTCCATATCTCATTCTTTCTCTAGCCATACTAAATCATGTCAGGTTCCTTGAAACCCACATTGCTCTTTCTCACCTTCATTGCCTCTCTTCTCACTGGGAACACTCACTTATCTGCTTATTCCGGCTTAATTATGTTCATAGGACTACTAATCCTTTGTATGTTTTGTTTATATTTTTAATTATTTATTGCTTATCTAATTTGTTACGTCATTATTTTCCTATTTTGCAGAAAATTAAGCTCAGAGCGGTTTAGAAACCTTCCTAAGTGAGATTTGTATAATTCAGTGAACTAACCTTTTCCAAATAATCAATCATGAGGTTACAAGATCATGCATGGGTAAAGGATACATTCAAAGCACAAGATAGCCTAATGGATTTAAGAGTATAAAAATGTCATTGATATGGTTTGATTACACATTGTAACTAACTTTTTTTTATACTTTAAGTTCTAGGGTACATGTTCACGACCTGCAGGTTTGTTACATAAGTATACATGTGCCATGTTGGTGTGTTGCACCCATTAATGCGTCATTTACATTAGGTATATCTTCTAATGCTATCCCTGCCCCCGCCCCCACAATAGGACCCAGTGTGTGATGATCCCCTTTCTGTGTCCAAGTGATCTCATCGTTCAATTCCCACCTATGAGTGAGAACATGCGGTATTTGGTTTTCTGTTCTTGCGATAGTTTGCTGAGAATGATGGTTTCCAGCTGCATCCAAGTCCCTACAAAGGACACGAACTCATCCTTTTTTATGGCTGCATAGTATTCCATGGTGTATATGTGCCACATTTTCTTAATCCAGTCTGTCACTGATGGACATTTGGGTTGATTCCAAGTCTTTGCTATTGTGAATAGTGCTGCAATAAACATATGTGTGCATGTGTCTTTATAGCAGCATGACTTATAATCCTTTGGGTATATCCCCAGTAATGGGATGGCTGGGTCAAATGGTATTTCTAGTTCTAAATCTTTGAGGAATCGCCACACTGTTTTCCACAATGATTGAACTAGTTTACAGTCCCACCAACAGGGGAAAAGTGTTCCTAGTTCTCCACATCCTCTGCAGCACCTGTTGTTTCCTGATTTTTTAATGATTGCCATTCTAACTGGTGTGAGATGGTATCTCATTGTGGTTTTGATTTGCATTTCTCTGATGGCGAGTGGTGATGAGCATTTTTTCATGTGTCTGTTGGCTGTATGAATGTCTTCTTTTGAGAAGTGTCTGTTCATATCCTTTGCCCACTTTTTGATGGGGCTGTTTGTTTTTTTCTTGTAAATTTGATTGAGATCTTTATAGGTTCTGGATATTAGCCCTTTGTCAGATGAGTAGATTGCAAAACATTTCTCCCATTCTATAGGTTGCCTATTCACTCTGATGGTAGTTTCTTTTGCTGTGCAGAAGCTCTTTAGTTGAATTAGATCCCATTTGTCAACTTTGGCTTTTGTTACCGTTGCTTTTGGTGTTTTAGACATGAAGTCCTTGCCCATGCCTATGTCCTGAATAGTATTGTCTAGGTTTTCTTCTAGGGTTTTTATGGTTTTAGGTCTCACATTTAAGTCTCTAATCCATCTTGAATTAATTTTCGTATAAGGTGTAAGTAAGGGATTCAGTTTCAGCTTTCTACATATGGCTAAGCCAGTTTTCCCAGCACCATTTATTCAATAGGGAATCCTTTCCCCCTTTCTTGTTTTTGTCAGGTTTGTCAAAGATCAGATGGCTGTAGATGTGTGTTATTATTTCTGAGGACTCTGTTCTGTTCCATTGGTCTAGATCTCTGTTTTGGTACCAGTACCATGCTGTTTTGGTTACTGTAGCCTTGTAGTATAGTTTGAAGTCAGGAAGCATGATGCCTCCAGATTTGTTCTTTTGGCTTAGGATTATCTTGACAATGCAGGCTCTTTTTTGGTTCCATATGAACTTTAAAGCAGTTTTTTCCAATTCTGTGAAGAAAGTCATTGGTAGCTTAATGGGGATGGCATTGAATCTATAAATTGCCTTGGGCAGTATGGCCATTTTCATGATATTGATTCTTCCTATCCATGAGCATGGAATGTTCTTCCATTTGTTTGTGTCCTCTTTTATTTCACTGAGCAGTGGTTTGTAGTTCTCTTTGAAGAGGTCCTTTATATCCCTTGTAAGTTGGATTCCTAGGTATTTTATTCTTTTTGAAGCTATTGTGAATGGGAGTTCATTCATGATTTGGCTCTCTGTTTGTCTGTTACTGGTGTATAAGAATGCTCATGATTTTTGCACATTGATTTTGTATCCTGAGACTTTGCTGAAGCTGCTTATCAGCTTAAGGAGATTTGGGGCTGAGACAATGGGGTTTTCTAAATATACAATCATGTCATCTGCAAACAGGGACAATTTGACTTCTTCTATTCCTAACTGAATACCCTTCATTTCTTTCTCTTGCCTGATTGCCCTAGCGAGAACTTCCAACACTATGCTATTTAGTCTTATTTAAGACTAGTGAGAGAGGGCATCCATGTCTTGTGCCAGTTTTCAAAGGGAATGCTTCCAGTTTTTGCCCATTCAGTATGATATTGGCTGTGGGTTTGTCATAAATAGCTCTTATAATTTTGAGATATGTTCCACCAATACCGAATTTATTGAGTTTTTAGCATGAAGGTGTGTTGAATTTTGTCAAAGGCCTTTTCTACATCTATTGAGGTAATCATGTGATTTTTGTCTTTGGTTCTGTTTATATGCTGGATTATATTTATTGATTTGCATATGTTGAACAAGCCTTGCATCCCAGGGATGAAGCCCACTTGATCATGGTGGATAAGCTTTTTGATGTGCTGCTGGATTTGGTTTGCCAGTATTTTATTGAGGATTTTTGCATCGATGTTCATTCAGTGATATTGGTCTTAAACTCTCTTCTTTTGTTTTATCTCTGTCAGGCTTTGGTATCTGGATGATGTTGGCCTCATAAAATGAGTTAGGGAGGATTCCCTCTTTTACTATTGATTGGAATAGTTTCAGAAGGAATGGTACCAACTACTCCTTGTACCTCTGATAGAATTCAGCTGAGAATCCGTCTGGTCCTGGACTTTTTTTGGTTGGTAGGCTATTAATTATTGCCTCAATTTCAGAGCCTGCTATTGGTCTATTCAGGGATTCAACGTCCTCCTGGTTTAGTCTTGGGAGAGTGTAAGTGTCCAGGAAATTATCCATTTCTTCTAGGTTTTCTAGTTTATTTGCGTAGAGGTGTTTATGGTATTCTCTGATGGTAGTTTGTATTTCTGTGGGGTCGGTGGTGATATCTCCTTTATCATTTTTTATTGCATCTATTTGATTCTTCTCTCTTTTCTTCTTTATTAGTCTTGCTAGCGGTCTATTAATTTTGTTGATCTTTTCAAAAAACCAGCTCCTGGATTCATTGATTTTTTGGAGGGTTTTTTGTGTCTCTATCTCCTTCAGTTCTGCTCTGATCTTAGTTATTTCTTGCCTTCTGCTAGCTTTTGAATGTGTTTGTTCTTGCTTCTCTAGTTCTTTTAATTGTGATGTTAGGGTGTCAATTTTAGATCTTTCCTGCTTTCTCTTGTGGGCATTTAGTGCTGTAAATGTCCTCTACACACTGCTTTAAATGTGTCCCAGAGATTCTGGTATGTTGTATCTTTGTTCTCATTGGTTTCAAAGAACATCTTTATTTCTGCCTTCATTTTGTTACGTACCCAGTAGTCATTCAGGATCAGGTTGTTCAGTTTCCATGTAGTTGAGTGGTTTTGATTGAGTTTCTTAGTCCTGAGTTCTAGTTTGATTGCACTGTGGTCTGAGAGACAGTTTGTTATAATTTCTGTTGTTGTACATTTGCTGAGGAGTGCTTTACTTCCAACTATATGGTCAATTTTGGACTAAGTGTGATGTGGTGCTGACAAGAATGTATATTCTGTTGATTTGGGGTGGAGAGTTGTGTAGATGTCTATTATGTCTGCTTGCTGCAGAGTTGAGTTCAATTCCTGGGTATCTTTGTTAACTTTCTGTCTCATTGATCTGTCTAATGTTGACAGTGTGGTGTTGAAATCTCCTATGATTATTGTATGGGAACCTAAGTCTCTTTGTAAGTCTCTAAGGACTTGCTTTATGAATCTGGGTGCTCCTGTATTGGGTATATATATATTTAGGATAGTTAGCTCTTCCTGATGAATTGATCCCTTTACCATTATATAATGGTCTTCTTTGTCTCTTTTGATCTTTGATGGTTTAAAGTCTGTTTTATCAGAGACTAGGATTGCAACCCCTGCTTTTTTTTGTTTTCCATTTGCTTGGTAGATCTTCCTCCATCCCTTTATTTTGAGCCTATGTGTGTCTCTGCATGTGAGATGGGTCTCCTGAATACAGCAAATTGATGGATCTTGACTCTTTATCCAATTTGCCAGTCTGTGTCTTTTAATTGGACCATTTAGTCCATTTACATTTAAGGTTAATATTGTTATGTGTGAACTTGATCCTGTCATCATGATATTAGCTGGTTATTTTGCTCGCTAGTTGATGCAGTTTCTTCCTAGCATCGATGGACTTTATATTTTGACATGTTTTTGCAATGGCTGGTACCTGTTGTTCCTTTCCATGTTTAGTGCTTCCTTCAGGATCTCTTGTAGGGCAGGCCTTGTGGTGACAAAATCTCTAAGCATTTGCTTGTCTGTAAGCTTGTTAGTTTTCCTTCTAACAGTCAGGACCCTCAGCTGTAGGTCTGTTGGAGTTTGCCTGAAGTCCACTCCAGACCCTGTTTGCCTGGGTATCAGCAGCGGAGGCTGCAGAAGATAGAATATTGCTGAACAGCGAGTGTTGCTGTCTGATTCTTGCTCTGGAAGCTATGTCTCAGGGGTGTACCCCGCCATGTGAGGTGTGAGGTGTCAGTCTGCACCTAGTGGGGGATGTCTCCCAGTTAGGCTACTCAAGGGTCAGGGACCCACTTGAGCAGGCAGTCTGTCCATTCTCAGATCTCAACCTCCATGCTGGCAGATCCACTGCTCTCTTCAAAGCTGTCAGACAGGGGCATTTACCTCTGCTGAGGTTTCTGCTGTTTGTTTAGCTATGCCCTGTCCCCAGAGAAGAAGTCTACAGAGGCAGGCCCACCTCCTTGAGCTGTGGTGGGCTCCACCCAATTAGAGCTTCCTGGCAGCTTTGTTTACCTACTTAAGCCTCAGCAATGGCGAGTGCCCCTCCCCCAGCCTCGCTGCTGCCTTGCAGTTAGATCTCAGACTGCTGTGGTAGCAATGAGGGAGGCTCCGTGGGCATGGGACCCTCTGGGCCAGGTGTCGGATATAATCTCCTGATGTGCCGTTTGCTAAGACCCTTGGTAGAGTGCAGTATTAGGGTGGGAGTTACCGAATTTTCCAGGTGTTGTGTGTCTCAATTTCCTTCGGCTAGCAAAAGGAATTCCCTTCTCCCTTGCACTTCCCAGGTGAGGCGATGCCTCACCCTGCTTCAGCTCTTGCTGGTTGGGCTGCACCCGCGGACCAGCGCCAACTGTCCAACATGCCCCAGTGAGATGAACCCGGTGTCTCAGTTGAAAATGCAGAAATCACCTGTCTTCTGTGTCACTCATGGTGGGAGCTGGAGGCTACAGCTGTTCCTATTCGGCCATCTTGGGCACGTCCCTGTAACTAACTTTTAAGAAACTACCACTTCTCAAGTTTTGATGTAGCATCCAGAAAGAACATCTGCAATTACCAGAAAAGGCTATTAAAATACACTTCTTTTCAACTAAAAAGAATAAGGAAAAGGAACCTCCTAAAGTTCACAGAAGTAAAAAGTGAAAGATTTATGAGTATAACCTAGCCTTTTTGAACTCTCAGACTTCCAATAAGGTTATCTTTGCCATGTGGGTATGAGTGATTTGTAAATATAATACGACTTCTGTGAGATGGTTGTACTTGAGATATTTATAAAGAGGAATTAATGGCTAAGCTGGGCACTGAAAGATCAATAAGTAATGGCCAAGTGAAGGGGTAACTCTGAAGAGATGAGGCAGCAAGATTTCCTTCTTATGGGGATAGGACTCTCCTTGGATCTTGTTCCCCAGCTCCTTGAACAACTAAAATCCCTGGTAGTGGCAGGGTTTCAAAGATACACAGAGATGGAAAAATGCCCCACAAATCTCAGTGTGGCCTCTATACCTTCCCTCTCTGGGTAGCCTGTCTGCTGATCTGGGGTAAGCTTCCCCTACACCTCATTCCCATCTATCTGCAAAGGGAAAGACTTAACTCGTGGTTGTTTTGGCTTGTGGTGTGCCTGAACTCAGGCTGACTGAGAGCATGGCGGTGCCTTTACCATGTGGAGGAGGGGAAAATTCCTTTGGGAATTGTAAGCCTTGTGTAAGAAGTCCCAGTGATTTTACAGTCAATGGAACCTACCTGAGCTTTTACTAAGATTTCTCTGGATTTGCTGAGTGTCTATGTGACACAAGATGGGAGTGTCATGTAACATAACTGACAATTGTAATATTTTTCATTTATTGAATAGCTACACAGTGCCAGTACTTTACATATATTTCCTTATTTAAGCCTCACAGCTTCCTGGTGAGATACGTCATATTTCTTCCTCATTACAGAGATGGGGAATATGAGGGTCAGAATTGTTAACAGAGGTCAAGATCTCACAAAGTGCTTGTTGAATTTGGCATTTCAAAGTCAGACACTGGAGTCAAGCTACATGCTAGGATCTCTGTGATCATGAGAAAGTCACTTAATCTCTGATCCTCATATTCTTCACCTATATAATGAGGATAATTATACATCAGAAAATTGTTGTAAGGATTACATATGGGATTGCACATAAATTGCTTTCAAGAGTATTGGGCACATATTGAGCACTGTATAAAATTGAGCTCTCATGATCCTTAGTGTCATTATTGTTAATAACTCAGTTATTTCTCACACAATTATCTACCTCTTAATACTCTCAAAGGCTATCAGACACTATGTTTTTCCTGTTGTCAGACTGTCACATCCTCAGGCCAACATCTAATTTGCACTAAAGACACTGGTCTTCTATATGTGCTGTCTGGATGGCATGGACAGTACTTAATTATTTTTCATCCTATATTCTGAGTAGTACAGTATTAGTACTAGAAGTAAACATTTATTGAGAGACTAGTATACTGGCACTAATATCTAATGATAACCCTTTGAGGTAGGGTTTTGTTTTCCTCATCTGAATCAAACCGCTTTAGAAGCATAGACTATCTCACTGATCACAAAACCAAAAAGATATAGCACAGGATATATCTGACTCAAAAGCCTTTCTGCTCAAACTGCCTTCAGTTTCAGTAATGTACAATGTCATTACAGGCTGACTTCCCAGCTGAACTATAGGCTCAGTGAAGGCAGTGTCGACAAGCATCACTCATATACTTATTCAAGTCCTCAGATAAGCGGAAGCTAAGACAAGATTAAATGTGCAAGAATCTGTTTTTGCCTCACCCAGCTTCTATTTTCTCTTAGAGGCATTTACCCTAATCAATTTCTTATGCACTTGATTGATTAATTTGTATTTAAAAATGATCATGAAAACAGTTTGGAAATTTCTTACAAAACTAAATATGCAATTATCATACAACCCAGAAGTTGAACACTTAGGCATTCATCTCAAAGAAATGAAACCTTCATGTTCACATAAAAGCCTGTAGACAGATGTTCATCACAGGTGTGATTCAATTTATATAATATTCCTATGGTTAAGGACAAAGGTGTTATGAAGGGAAGTGGGTATGGTTTTAAAAGGGCAACACAGGCCGGGCACAGTGGCTCACGCCTGCAATCCCAGCACCTTGGGCGGCTGAGGTGGGTGGATCACGAGGTCAAGAGGTGGGTGAATCACGAGGTCAAGAGATCGAGACGATCCTGGCCAACATGGTGAAACCCTGTCTCTACTAAAAATACAAAAATTAGCCAGGGGTGGTGGTGCACATCTGTAGTCCCAGCTACTCGGGAGGCTGAGGCAGGAGAATCGCTTGAACCCGGGAGGCGGAGGTTGCAGTGAGCTAAGATTGTGCCATTGCACTCCAGCCTGGTGACAAAGCAAGACTCCATCTCAATAAACGAACAAATAAATAAATAAATAAATAAATAAATAAAGGGCAACAGAAAGGATCTTTGTGCTGATGGAACTGTTGTATATCTTTACTGTGGTGGTGGGTACATGAACCTACACATGTGATAAAATTTCATGGAACTAAACACACACACACACACACACGAATATAAGTAAAACTAATAAAATAAGTGTAGTATATCAATGTCAATATACTGGCTGTGATATTATACCATAGTTCTTCAAGTTGATACCATTGTGGAGAAACCGGATAAAAGGTACACTAGATTTCTCTGTATTATTCTTACAACTGAATGTGTATCTACAATGATTTCAAAATAAAATGTTTAACAAAAATTGATTTTATATGACATGACCGAATTTGTAATGAGATTTTGTGACCCTAAGCTTCCTTAACAGAGCCTCTCACTGACGCAGGGTGAGAAATGGGAGAAAACTAATAGCCTTGGTAATTGTTAAGCCATTTCATACTTCTGACCAAACTAGATATAGGAAATCTGTCTGTTGTAAGAGGAAACACATAGCATTTAAAACTGGATATCTGTTCTTGGGCAACTTGGATTGTTCCTGCCACTTACTAGTTATGCAGTGTTAGGATAGTTGTTTTCAGCTCTCTATGCCTCTATGAAACATTGACAACTCAGCATTATACGTTTGAAGACTAATGGATTAATGTGTGCAATTGTCTTAGAATTGTTCATGACACATGGAAAGTACTCAATCTATGTTAACCTGTTTCTGTAGGTCAGCATGTCTCAATAACTCTTTTATTTTCAAAACACTCAGTATGGCAACAGCATCTCAAGGACAACTACAATGTATCCTCCAAATGCTCATCACTTCAATCTACCCTAATATTTGAGTTGTGACTATACCATGACCTCTGGTGAAAGTATATAATATTCTGGCCTTTACACATTTTGAAGTGAGAGAAAAATCAGCAGGAAATAAGCCATTTCCATTTGGACACACATGGTGGAAAAAGTGAGGCAACTAGGAGAACTTGGATATAAGAAAAATAATATTGTAATCAAAGGATTAACTACAAAATCAGAGCAGAGGTATGAAAATCACATTTAAAGATAAGATGGGCTCCTGGATGAAAACAAGAAATAGACTCAACTAAAGATATTACCACAGGTACTTCTCAAACTTTTATGTACATATACATCTCATGGAGGTCTTTGTTAAAATACAGAGTTTGATTCAAGTAAGAATAGGGTAGGGCCTGAGGTTTCACATTTTTAAGAAGTTCCTAAATGATACCTATGCTGCTGGTTCATGAACCAAACTTTGATCAGCAAGAAGGACCAAAATGGCTTGAGGATCTTCAGTTATATTTAGGGTTAAGACTATATATTATATTTAACTAAAGTGATCAAGAGATATAAAAATGGTAAAATAACTAGCCTATGATTTTGTCTTTCTAAATGTTAGTACTTCTACATAAAATATGTTAATAATATTTCTCCTTCATCAAGTGGGGTTTTTTTTCTAAATGAAGAAATTTGCCTTTGAAATTCTGTAATGTGTGTAAATCAGTTGGAAGTTAATTGAATTGAATCAAGGAATAAAAGTCACAGACAGTAATTGTTTGTGATGAATCCTCCCAAAAGATAATAATTGAGCTACAAAATTATAAACATTCATGTCCATTGATAAAATTAGAAGACATTCTCTCTCTGGAATGTGTATGTGAGTCTGTGTGAGTGCCTGGGGCCAGTTTATATATATGGCTGGATATGTTTTTATAAGTGTTCTGTATTTCCTATTTTGGTATATGGTGGAACCATAAATTTTCAGTATAATATTCCAAGACCATTGAATCCTTGGCTTACAAGTTTAGGTAACATTTAACTAAATTGTTATCATAAATTGGATTATACGGAGAGTCACCAAATTCATTTTTGGACCTCTGCTCAAATTCCATTTGGGATTCAAAAATCCTTTTTATAGAAGGAAAAAAAAAGTATTGTAAACCTTCTTGGCTAGAGCCAGCCAGTGTGGTAGCAAGAGAGAAATAATCAATAAGAGGAAGGCAAAATAAAAAAATTGTTCATTAGTAGTTTTTGCAATAAGGCTTATGTTCAGAGCAGGTAATAAGGAAAAAAAAGAGAAAATGGTTTAAGTTGTTTCAATCATTTTTGACTCTCAGATATCACTTCTGGGAAAAGAAATGAGGATGACTAAAAAGACAGAAAACAAACAGCCCAGAGTGGCAAGGCGACCCCTTGTTAAAGTCCCAGATAATAGGATGTTAAGAATAAAATTGTTTAAATTTAAGGAATGTATTTTTACTGGTGTTATTGTAAAATAAGACAGTGCGTATAAAGGGTGCAGTCTACAGGGCAAAAATTCTTGTAATTTAATAAAATTCTACATAATCACTATGTGAATAGTTCTAAGAGGTCATCAGTACTTCATTTCTTAGTGGCCAATTAAATTTATACTTAGATTTGAGAATAGCTAAAACAAGAAAGCAGTTTACTTATGAGAAAACTGAGGAGTAGAGATGTTAAATAAGAAGTAAATATCTCCCATCAAAGAAAAGCCCAAGACTTGATGCCTTCACTGGTGAATTCTACCAGACATTTAAAGAAGAACCAATACCAATTCTACTCACACTCTTTGAAAAAACTGAAGAGAAGGGAGTATTCTTAAACTCATTCTGTAAGGTCAGCATTACCCTGATACCAAAACCAAAAATCAAATAATTTGATTTAAAAATGGGCAAAAGACCTGGATAGACATTTCTTAAACGAAGACATACAAATGGCCAACAGGTATATGAAAAATTGCTCAACATCACTAGTCATCAGTGAAATGCAAATCAAAACCACAATGAGATATCATCTCACCTCAGTTAAAATGGCCTTTTTCTGAAAGACAGTCAATAATGGATGCTGGTGAGGATGTGGAGAAAGAGGAACCCTCATAGACTGTTGGTGGGGATGTAAATTAGTATAGCCACTATGGAAAACAGTATGGCAGTTCCTCAGAAAACGTAAAATAGAACTATCATGTGATCCAACAATTCCACTATTGGTTATATCTCCAAAGGAAATGAAATTAGTATGTCAAAGAGGTATCTGCACTCCCATGTTTATTGCAGCACTATTCACGATAGCCAAAACACAGAATCAACCTAAGTGCCCATCAGTGGATGAATGGATAAAGAAAATGTGGTATATATACAAAATGGAGTATTATTCAGCCATAAACAGGATGAAATCTTATCATTTGCAGCACCATGGATGAAACTGCAGGTCATTATGTTAAGTGAAATAAGCATAGAAAGACAAGTATTATATGTTCTTATCATATGTGGAAGTTAAAAGGTGGATTTCACAAAGATGGAGAGTGAATTGTTGGTTACCAGGGGCCAGGAAGGGTAGAAAGGAATGGAGGATAAAGAGAGATGATTAATGGGTACAAATATACAGTGATTGATAGAAGAAATAAAACCTAGTGTTCGACAGATCAGTAGGGTGAGTATAGTCAATAATCTAGTATACATTTCAAAATTGCTAGAAGAAAATAATTTCAACATTCCTAGCATAAAGAAAAGGTGAATATTTAAGGTGCTGGATATCTCAATTACCCTGATTTAATCTTTAGACATAATATGAATGTATCAAAACATCACATGTACCCTAAAATATGTACATCTTTATGTATCCATTGAAAAAGAAGTTAATAGTGATTAGAGAGAAATGCTAACTTGTAAGCTGATCAAACTGCTTGGTAATATTATGAACCACATTTTTAATAGTTCTGTTGAGTTTCAATTTACATATAACAAATTATATACATTTTGAGTATACAATTTGATGAATTTTGATATACGAAGCCATCACTATCATCAAGATAATAAACACATCCATCATACCCAATACGTTCTTCATGCCCTTTTATAATATTTTCCTCCCACCTTCCCTGCCCCTTCATTTGCAGGTAACAATTAATATGCTTTATGACACTATAGTTTGCAGTTTCTAAAGTTTTATGTAAATAGAATCATATAGTATGTACTCTGTCTTGTTTCTTTCACTCAGCAGAATTATTTTGAAATTCATTTATGTTTTTGCATGTATCAGTAGTTCAATACATTTAATTACTGAGTAGTATTTAATTTTAAGAATATACGAGTTTGTTTATCCATTTGCCATTGATAAACATTTGGATTGCTTTTAACTTTTGGCTATTTCAAATAAAGCTGCTATTAGAATATTCATGAACAAATCTTTGCATGGACAGATGCTTTTGTATTTTTGGATAATTACCTATGTAAATAATTTTTACAAAATGACCAAATTATTTTCCAAAGTGGTTGTATAATTCTACATTCCCACTTGCAGTATATGAGAGTTCCAATTATCCCATATCCTTGTCATACTTTGTATGGCCACTTGTTAATTTTAGTCATCCTAGTGGGTGTGTAGTGCTATCTCATTGTGATTTTAATTAGAATTTCCCTAATGACTTAAAGATGTTGAATCATCTTTTCTTGTGGTCATCTGTTGTCTCTATATCTTACCTGGCAAAGTGTTTGATGAACTAAAGTAAAACTGCGTGATATGTCCCTGCAGAGTATATAATATTCTGTCAAGTACAGTTTTTTATTCTGACACAATTAAGGCCTTAATAAATGAGTAATTCCTATTTATTATGGAAAATCATATTATTATATTGAATCCAGTATCTGTAGAATGACCCCATATCACCCAATCTTGTGTGGTTAGTAATGGAAACATTTCTTTCATTGCTTCATGATCTATTTAAACCAGGATTTCTCAATTTGGGTACTATAGACATTTTGGGCCAGATAATTCTTTATTGTGGGGGACTGTACTGTACATTGTGGGATGTTTAGCAGCATCCCTGGCTCCTCTACCTACTAGATGCTACTAGGAAAATCCCAGTTGTGACAATAAAAAATATTTCCAGCTGTTACCAAATGTCCCTGAAGGGGGAGGGCAAAATTTTCCCTGACTGGGAATCACTAATTTAAACAAACCACTCTGAATTTTCCAGCAACTGCTATTCTCTTTGTTAGAAATATCTTCTACTACATCTCTAGTTAAGCCCTTCTCATATTACAAAATTTAGGGACATATATATTCCTTTAGGCTGTCTTTACTGATCCACCAGACAAGGGAAAATACCCACTTTCTGTGATTCTACACCCCAGCATCTTTATCTCTGTGTAACATTGATCAAACTGTGTTGTCATTGTGTACCTGTCTTTTTTCTCTCTCCATTTCTGAGAGCTTTTGTCCACTTTTTCACTATTCCTGTAACACCTGGTGCAGCAAATGTTGAAGGAAGGAGTTAAGATACTTTCCATTTGTGTCCTTTGCTGACATGTGAACTACAGCTGGAAAGAATACATCATTTGCATTACTTTACATGGTGAATTGAGGCTCTAATACAGTTTCAAATGACTCATGATCTTAGACAGAAAATATAAAAAGGAAAATTAAGTCATAAAGAAAAACACATCTACCTTTACTACTATAGTAAACACAATTAGGTTGATTATAAATAGAAGTGCAATAGTGAGATTACTGTAATCTGTGTGATCAGATTTGAAGTTTCCCTTGACTTGGAAGCTTCCATTAATTGGAAATAGCATTATGCCATATCTTCAAAGTATATAGCCCAGAGTTATACTACGAATTAGCTAGTATAACTACCTAGAGAGAAGCTAAAATCACAGTTGTCAGAAAAATATCCTTGGGGTTTATGGATTTGGTACTGTTGATGGCTGTTGTGAGACCTTGGTTCTTGTCTTCTTAGTTTAAAATAATTTAAACAAGAGACACACAGAAAAGGAGACACAAGATAGAGCAATTTATTGCAAAGGAAAAATAATATTTTGAAAGTTAAGTGCAGAATAGAGAGTACACCCTGAGACAGAGAGAATTCAGGATGGGCTGTTCATAAGGATGAGACAGTGCTGATTATTACTGGGGAAACTCCCTTTCTGAGAGTCTTACATGATTATTCATAAGCAGGTGGGAAGACATGTTACTAGTAAGCATGCTCTGGGTGGTCTTCTGAGTGCACATGCACAGTAGCTACACATGCTTGTTCATAGGTCACATGTCTCATTAGCATCTTAAATCTCCACCCAGAGCTGTATTTATTTACTATTATAATGAGCAAAGGGTCAGTCTGAGGACAGGCAAAATCAAAATGCACATCTTCTCTAGAGGGGAAAGTCCCTACTGGAGAGCGCTTTGCTTGAATGTGCTTAACTACAATGCGAATGCTGGGGCTTATTGTGTTGACTGTATGGTTGCCATGTTTGCTGCATCCCGAGGACACGGTCACTTCCTCAACCACCTATCCTGCCTCAATTCCCCACCTAAGAGATTTTAGGGCCCATAATCATACAGGAGGTTGAGGGGCTAGGTCATTTCTTCTGAAACTGCTTCCTGTTGAGTGCAACATTGTCCCTGCCTAGCCTGGGCCCTAACGTCTCTTCTTGCCTGATCTAATGGAGTGTAAGCCATGTCATTCATGGGACCAGTGGACAAGACATGAGATAGCTCATTAGCAGCTAAAGGTTAGAAGCTTTGCAAAACCATCATGTGGTCCTGGAATTGCTGTAACGTAGAGAGCAAGAAATCAGTTAGAATTTTAAACAAAGTTAGCCCAAAAGTTAAGGCTAAAAGTACGGTAATAATTGCCACTTATATTAAAGGAAGCAGGGCAGATAATAGCCATTGCTTCTAAGTTCCCACAGAAGTTCCTAAAGATTCAATTTTGTCTGCCTGGATAACAATATTTTTAATATTTTCCTGGACCAGACCAGACAGGTTGATATAAAAACAGCATTTTTCTCTTAGATACAAAAATGTTCTTCCTTATCTAGCTGTGAGGAGATCTAAGGCTCTTTGGTTCTGTAGGACTATAGCAGCCACGGAGTCTAGCTGTTGTTGAAGCCTAGTGAGGTCCTTTGCTGTTTATTGGAGGGCCACTGCAGTCTCCTGAGACAGTTAGTGCTGGCTTCCCAAGGCTCCAACTCCCATAGTTGACCCTGCTAATCCCAATAGAGAGGATAGGACTAAACCTAAGGGAATAAGGGGTTCTGCTTGAAACATATATTGAAATACAGGAGGCCATGGGTGTCTCTAAGAGCAAAGCTGGACCACGGTGGGGTCCAGGGAGTCCCCTTGAATCCCCATAAAACCGAAGCCCTAGGAGGTAATGAGCATTTGCCATGCACCATCCTAAGTCTAACCGACACTGGACATCTCCAGGCCCGACCAAGATGGCCCCTGCTGCGAGCTGGGGAGCTGGAATGTCTCCCCAACAAGCCTTTCCATACCTCACTGGTTTGCCAGTTATAATACCTGGAATTCACCAGTGAAATCCCCGCAATTGGGCATCCACATGACTGTGCTTCTTTTGTTCAGCAAAGAAAGCCTATTGAAGGACAATCTGAAGGAGTCTGAAAATGCATAAAACCTGGAGGAATGGGGTACTGTTAATGTGCTCCTGAAAATGGAGAAAATTTTGTCAACAGAAAACTTGATCAACAAATAAATCACAACGTCCACTAGGTGGCAGTCTCAAGTACTGCTGGAGGGACAACAAACAAGCTGAGTATGAAATGTAGCCCGACAGGAGAAAGAAATAAAGAGTATTCAATTAGGAAAAGAGGAAGTCAAATTGCCCCTGTTGGCAGATGACATGATTGTATATTTAGAAAACCCCATCGTCTCAGCCCAAAATCTCCTTAAGCTGATAAGTAACTTCAGCAAAGTCTCAGGATAAAAAATCAATGTACAAAAAATCACAAGCATTTTTATACACCAGTAACAGACAAACAGAGAGTCAAATCATGAGTGAACTCCCATTCACAATTGCTTCAAAGAGAATAAAATACCTAGAAATCCAACTTACAAAGGATGTTAAGGACCTCTTCAAGGAGAACTACAAACCACTGCTCAGTGAAATAAAAGAGGACACAAACAAATGGAAGAACATTCCATGCTCATGGATAGGAAGAATCAATATCATGAAAATGGCCATACTGCCCAAGGCAATTTATAGATTCACTGCCATCCCCATTAAGCTACCAATGACTTTCTTCACAGAATTGGAAAAAACTGCTTTAAAGTTCATATGGAATCAAAAAAGAGCCCGTGTTGTCAAGACAATCCTAAGCCAAAAGAACAAACCTGGAGGTATCACGCTACCTGACTTCAAACTATACTACAAGGCTACAGTAACCAAAACAGCATGGTACTGGTACCAAAACAGAGATATAGACCAATGGAACAGAACAGAGCCCTCAGAAATAATACCACACATCTACAGCTATCTGATCTTTGACAAACCTGACAAAAACAAGAAAGGGGGAAAGGATTCCTTATTGAATAAATGGTGCTGGGAAAACTGGCTTAGCCATATGTAGAAAGCTGAAACTGAATCCCTTACTTACACCTTATACGAAAATTAATTCAAGATGGATTAGAGACTTACATGTTAGACCTAAAACCATAAAAACCCTAGAAGAAAACCTAAGCAATACCATTCAGGACATAGGCATGGGCAAGGACTTCATGTCTAAAACACCAAAAGCAACAGCAACAAAAGCCAAAGTTGACAAATGGGATCTAATTCAACTAAAGAGCTTCTGCACAGCAAAAGAAACTACCATCAGAGTGAAAAGGCAACCTACAGAATGGGAGAAATGTTTTGCAATCTACTCATCTGACACAGGGCTAATATCCAGAACCTACAAAGAACTCAATCAAATTTAGAAGAAAAAAACAACCCCATCAAAAAGTAGGCAAAGGATATGAACAGACACTTCTCAAAAGAAGACATTCATACAGCCAACAGACACATGAAAAAATGCTCATCACTACTCGCCATCAGAGAAATGCAAATCAAAACCACAATGAGATACCATCTCACACCAGTTAGAATGGCAATCATTAAAAAAATCAGGAAACAACAGGTGCTGGAGAGGATGTGGAGAACTAGGAACACTTTTCCCCTGTTGGTGGGACTGTAAACTCGTTCAAGATCCTCAAAGATCTAGAACTAGAACTACCATTTGACCCAGCCATCCCTTTACTGGGGATATAGCCAAAGGATTATAAGTCATGCTGCTATAAAGACACATGCACACATATGTTTATTGCGGCACTATTCACAATAGACTTGGAATCAACCCAAATGTCCATCAGTGACAGACTGGATTAAGAAAATGTGGCACATATCCACCATGGAATACTATGCAGCCATAAAAAAGGATGCATTCATGTCCTTTGTAGGGACATGGATGCAGCTGGAAACCATCATTCTCAGCAAACTATCACAAGAACAGAAAACCAAATACCGCATGTTCTCACTCACAGGTGGAAACTGAACAATGAGAACACTTGGACACAGGAAGGGGAACATCACACACTGGGGCCTGTTGTGGGGTGGGGGAAGAGGGGAGGGATAGCATTACGAGATATACCTAATGTAAATGACGAGTTAATGGGTGCAGCACACCAACATGGCACATGTATACATACGTAACAAACCTGCACGTTGTGCACATGTACCCTAGAACTTAAAGTATAATAAAAAATTTTAAAAAACAAAAAAGAAATGTGGCCTGAAAGATGTAAAACTAAGCAGCAAAATACGCAAATATTGAATGTTGACAGCAACCCATGTGGTTAGTATAATTATGACTAATACAGAAGCAGCATTCAAAAGGAGGGCAGCACATATATTCATATAAGCAATACAGACAACTTAAATCATTTCCCCCAGAACTTCATTGAAACAATGCTGGCAAAAGCAGTGTTGGTGATACGGGAGCGGGGCAGGGAACTGCTGGGTAGAGAAGGGCGGAGTCCCTGGTGACGGCTCCACCCTCAGGCCTGTGCCCACAGACCTAAATGAGGACAGGCTTTTTTGTTTTGGCGCCCAAAAAGTTGCTTTTTGGACTGCCACACCCCCCATCCTGTTTTTTTGTCATCCTGTTTAGACATGAAACTCCCTTTCTGGGAGTCTTACATGATTATTTATAAGGAGGTGGGAAGAGGTGTTACTAGTAAGCATGTTCTGGGTGGTCCTCTAGGTGCACATTTGCAGTACCTGTACGTGCTTGTTCATAGGTCACATGTCTCATTAGCATCTTAAATCTCCACCCAGGGGTGTATTTTTTACTATTATAATGAGCAAAATGTGAGTCTGAGGACAGGGAAAATCAAAATGCTCATGCTTTCTAGAGGGGAAAGTTCCTACTGGAGAGTGCTTTGCTTGAATGAGCTTAACTACAATGAGAATGCTGGAGCTTATTGTGTTGACTGTATGGTCGCCATGGTTACTGCATCCCAAGGACATGATCACTTCCTTGACTGCCTATCCTGCCTCAGAACTATGTAAATCTAGACACCCTACTTCAGTCTTAACTAACTCAGAGCATGGTTGGAAAAAGAAGGTGCAAGTTGAGTTTGGGGATTTCTCTTTAGAAACTAACTTGGTATGTGTGTTACATCAACCCTGCATAGTAGCAAGATTCACCACGGTCTTGCCCTTAAATTAAGGCTGGAAAGCTGGATTCGTCCACCCCAAAACTGGATGAGTATCTCAGGTGGCAGACTTGTTCTAACTACTGTAAGTGAATAACATGTAATGTGCCACATGGTTAATAATCAGTGACAGCCAGATCCCCTAAGCAGGATCCTCTGGCAGACATCATTTTTTCCCTCTGATAAACAAACTGCATTCAGTATATGTCAGTTATTAAGATATTGCCCCTCAATTCAAACCCACTCTTCTATATGCAACTTTGTAATGTTACTCAAGGGTATGGGTCTCAGCCCATTTACCTTGCTCTTTAATTAATTAATTGGGGCAATTAATTACTTTAATTAGGGTAAATACATATATCATAAAATTTACCATTTGAACCATTTTAAAATATACAACTCAGTGGTAATTAGTACACTAACATTGCACAAACATCACCACAATCTAGTTCCAGAACATTTTCATCCCCCAAAAGGTAACTCTGTACTTATTAAGGAGTCACTCTCTATTTCTCCTAGTCTTTGTCAACCATTAATCTGCCTTCTTTCCCTATGAATTTGCCTATTATTTATATTTCATGTAAATAGAATTATACATTATTGTGGCCTTTTGTGTCTGGCTTCTTTCCCTTAGCATAATGGTTTTGAGGTTCATTCATATTGTAGTACATATCAGTATTTCATTCCTTTTATAGATAATATTATTTCATTGTATGAATATACCACAGTTGGTCATTTGGATTGTTTTCACATTTTCTCTTGTGAATAGGCATGCTATGAACATCTGTGTAAAAGTTTTGGCTTGAACACCAGTTTTAAATGCTTTTGGTTATAAACCTGCTGTTAAAATTTCTGGGTCATGTGCCCCCAAACTCTTTTCCTGGTCCTCTCTTTAGAGCTCAGAGATACCAACACCCGTTAGCAGAGCATCCTCCTCTGAGGTGTGAAATTCTGCTCAATAGGACCTCTCTTCTGAGCTCAGGCACACTAGAAATAGTCTTCCATCCAGTGCCCTCTTCTTAGAGGTCTGACTTTCAGCTCTGCAGTGCCCCTCTCCCAAGCTCAAATATACCAACACTATCTGAGAAGCACCCCTCCTCAGAGAACGTGGTCTCAGATTCATGTGGATTCTTCTCCAAACAAAGAAACACCAGTTCCATGAAGCTTCCTCCTTTAAGATTCCAAGTTGTAATAATTCCAAGTGCTTTGTTTCCTCTGCCCTGAGGGTTATACCTGCTTCATGCAGTTGCTCCCTTCATGGTACCTTACAGTTGTTTTTTTCCTGTCAGTTACCTAGTTAAGAATTTTATATCTGGTTAACTTTTAAACTCATGCTGTATTATAAAATCATGGGTGTAGTTTCTGTCTCCCGACTGGACGCTGATGTAGACAAGATGCCAGACTATCATCAATTTGCTTGGTGAGCAGAGTGTTGCAGCATAGGGATGTCTTTATATAACAAAGCAGGAATGGCTCTATAGGGAAAGAACATGGTAAAGACACAGGATCCTAAATTTGCTCCGTCAGGATGGGGGTGGGTATGAGCTGGAGAAAGAAGGGAGGAGAGAGATCGAAGTGTGATGAGCTTTTCTGTTTGTTAGGCTAGGTAAGTTATTTCTTGTATAGTACACACAGGAGAAAAAGATTACTTTGAGTGTATTTATTTACAGCTTTTAAACACATTGTTATTACCTAAGCATGTTAAAGAATTCAGTAACATCTAAGCACATTTATTGGGTCATAGACTACCCACTGATTTTTACCCATATGATAAAAAACCCAGCAAATTATGCCTTGTTTATTTTTCAGAACACACTGTCATAATGCAATGCATAAAACAACCTAAATGTTGATCAGAAGAGGGCTGGTTAAATAAACATAGTACATCAGTGTAATGGAATATTATGAAAACATTAAAAATGATGAAGCACATATATTATTTAACATGAAATACATCTACCTTCTTTTGTAAACGAAAAGAACAATTTAAAAAACAGCAGGTATGACCTAATTCTATTTCTATAAAGAAATCTGTGTGTGTATGCATTGACGGAAGTCTGGAAATATATATAATAAAATGCTGACTGTGGCATTTTAAGTATTTTTTATTATTTTCTGTGTTGTATGCTCTCTCTCTCCCTCGTTTTCTCTTTCGCTTTTATATTTTATGCTATGGTCTGGATGTTTGTGTCCCCCCAAAGTTTATATGTTGAAAACCTAATCACTAATGTGATAGTATTAGGATGTGAAGCCTTTGGGGTGATGAGATCATGAGGGCAGAGCCTTCATTTTGAGATTAGTGACCTTTTAAATGAGGCCTCAGGGAACTGCTTAGCCCCTTCTACCATGTGAGGAGGACACAGTGAGAAAGTGCCATCTGTGAACCATAAATTGGACTCTCAGCAGACACTGAAGTTGCTAGCACCTTGATCTCACACTTCTAGCCTCCAGAACTGTGAAAGTAAATGTATATTGCTTATACACTACTCAGTTATAGTATTTTGTTATAGCAACCCAGATTGAGTCACCTTATAACTACATAAGTTCTTTTTCAGTCAGAATATGAATTTCATTAAAAAGAGAACTATCAGAGTTCTACTCCTGGCATGGCAGTGTGAAGATTTTCATGGACCTGCTCCCCAGTGAAAATGGTAAAAAATATATTAAAAATAAACAGCCATTTAAAGTCTCTAGAAGTGGTCTCGCGGGGCATGTAAGTAACAAAGAAGCATTTATTCAAGGAAATCTACTAGAGTTTGATAAAAATGGTGAGTCTGTGGTGTTCAAGCTGAAACCTGCTCCTTGTTTCCCCTTTCACAGATCAGTAACATAGGAACTATACTCCAGACTGCTGCAGCCAAGAGCACAGGGCTTCCTCTCTCCAAAACTCCCAGTTAGAGGACAATCTTTCAGGGAAGGGTAGATGTCGGTATTTCTTATCCTTCCCCCAGCTACCTGTTACTAAGTTCCAGATGAGTGTAGCTGAGAGGTGGGGTTTCCCTTCTTTGATCTGAACACCACTTGAGGGGTGAAATCTCCATCTCGGACAGGGTGCCACTGAGAATACTGAGGTCCAAATCACCCTTGGCAGTGATCCAATCACTCCTGTAAGGCAGTGGTTCCACACTAGGAGAGGCAAGTCAAGATAATTTGAGGTTAGTTTACACACATACCCACTGAGCATTCAGCTGCTAAAGTGAAATATCACTCAGAGAGAAGCATGCCATTGTCTATACCCCACCTCCAGGGTCATGACTCAGAGGTTTGACCTGGGAAGATAAAAGAGCCTGTGAAAAAGATGTGGGAAGAGCCCATGAGGGTTCAGAAAAAAATCTCAATCATGGTCCACAGGAACTTCTTCAAAAGAGCCTGAATGTTATTGGATTAGTCTGTTCAGCAATTTAAGTCCTGAAGCACTACTAAAGACCATACAACAACCAATCATTAATTTGTAGGGCTTAACAGCTGGATAGTAAAGTAAAAGAATAGTCAAAGAGAGCTCTAACAAAACTAATGTCACCCCAGTGTGACTGTGGGTATACACAAGGCTGCGCCTATTTGAGAAGCAGCATCAGAGATCTAACACTACAGGGAGGGGAAATAAACAAATTTAGCCAGTCACTAAACAAATTAACAAACATACTAGCAATAATAAGACTCGGGGGTGGGGTGGGATGGGCAGTATCCAGAATTGCTACAATATATTATCTAAAATCTCCATTTCCCAACAAGAAATTTACAGGACATCTAAACAACTAGAATAGCATGACACCAGAAAAAGGTCAGGAGAAAAAAAACACTGCCTGTGAGTTTTTGAAACAAATGAAACTGGAAACAAAACATACCAACACCTGTGGGATACTGGCAAAAGCAGTGCTAAAAGGGAAGTTCATAGCATTAAATGCCTATATCACAAAAGTAGAAAGGTTACAAATTAACAACCTAATAATGAAACTTAAGGAACTAGAAAAGCAAGAACCAACCAAACCCAAAATTAGGGAAGAAAATAAATAAGAAAGATTAGAGCACCAGTAAATAAAATAGGCCCAAAACAAACATGAAGGATTAATGAAAACAAAAAAATGGTCCTTTGGAAAGATAAAATTGATAAACTGCTAGCTAGACTAAAAGAAAAGGAGAGAAGACGTAAATAAACAAGATCAGAAATGAAAAGGAGACATTAAAAATGATACCCCAGAAATACAAAAGATCATTAGAGACTATGATGAACAACTATACACTTGCAAATTAGAAAACCTAGAGGAAATAGATAAATTCCTGGAGACATACAACCTCCCAAGATTGAGCCAGGAAGAAACAGAAAACCTGAACAGGTCAATAAGAAGCAGTGAGATAGTGAGTTTAAATCAGTAATTAAAAACCTCCCAACAAAGAAAAGCCCAGGACCAAATGAATTCACAGACAAACTCTATCAAACTTACAAAGAAAAACTAACACCAATCTTCCAGAGACTGTTCCAAAAAATCAAGAAGGAGGGAATTCTTAACTTCTATGAGACCAGTATCACCCTGATATCAAAATCAGACAAGAACACAACAAGAAAACTACAGATGAATGTCCCTATGAACATAACACAAAAAACCCCAACAAAATACTAGCAAACCAGATCCAACACATCAAAGATAATACATCATGATCAAGTGGGTTTTTTTTACACCAGTGATGCAAAGATAGTTCAACATATGCAAACTAATAAATGCAGTCCATCATGCAAACAGAATTAAGGACAAAAAATATGATCATCTCAATAGATACAGAAGAAGCATTTGATAAAATTCACCCTTCCTTCACTTGAACCGGGGAAGCGGAGGTTGCAGTGAGCTGAGATCGCACCATTGCACTGCAGCCTGGGTGACAGAGTAAGACTGTCTCAAAAAAAAAAAAAAAAAAAAAAAAAATTACAGAATTCCTTCATGATAAAAATCCTCAATGAACTAGGAATATAAATAACATACTTCAAAATAATAAAGGCCACATATGCAAGTTCTCAAAAAACTAAAAGTAGAAGTACCACATGATCCAGAAATCCCAGTGCTGGCTATATATTTCTAAAGAAAGGAAATCAATATATCGAAGAGATATCTGCACTCCCTTGTTTACTCTGGCATTACTCACAATAGCCAAGATATGGAATCAACCTAAGTGTTCATCAGTGAACAACTGGATAAAGAAAATATTATATATATATGTACGCGCACACACACACACACATTTGCAAGAAGATGGATGGATCTGGAGGACATTATGTTAAGTGAAAAAAGACAGGGGTGGAAAGACAAATACCACATGTTCTCACTTATATATGGGAGCTAAAATTTTTTTTTAAATGAACTCATAGATACAGAGAGTTGATTGCTGGTTACCAGAGGCTGGGAAGGGTAGGGGAGAGTTGGGGGGGCAGGGGGGAGGGAGATAGAGAGAGAGAATGAATAAGAATAAAGTGAGGGTAGTGCAAAATAACAGAATAAATAATATCTAGTATTTAGTAGCACAATAGGGTGACCAGAGTTAACAACAATTTATTGTATATTTTAAAATAATTAAAAGGTAGAATTGGAATGTTCCTAACACAAACAAATGTTAGATGACTGAGGTAATGGAGACCTCAATCATTCTGATTCAATCATCATACGTTGTATACATGTATCAGAACATCACATGTACTCTATTATTACATACAATGATTATGCATCCATAATTAAGAATAAATTAAAAAAACAAAGGAGAGAACATGTGGTCTGAACTTAACTACATTGATTGCTTAACAAAGAAACAACGATCAATATTTTCCAGGTTATTTTAATAGACTTAATGGCTTATGTAGTAAATTCTCATAATTTTCTGTTGCCTTGACATCCATTTTATATATAAGTTTAATTTTCTCATACCAGAAGCAGGGCTTAGTCACCCTTGGCACAGCTTCCAGTTCTGTACCTCCCCTGGTTTCTCAATATATTTGATACAGATATCTGACTTATACAACCTCCTTCTGTTGACCATCTCCCTAAGGGACAGCTAGATATAAGCTACTTGACTGTCCCCACTGACCCACATACCCTCATGAACTGTGCAGATATGCCACAGTGACCAACTCTCATTTACAGTGTGACCTCCTGGAACTCTTGTGTGTTTGCTTTAAATCTAACAATGAAAAGCCCCCTCAGGAAATCTGTTTGGATAACTGCCCTAACCCCAATAAGAGTACTGGCTGATGGGCCTCTCTCTTTCTCTCTCTTTCTCTCTTTCTCTCTTTTTCCATGTACTCCCTGACCTCAGTGTGTACAGTCTCTAAATGTGCCATGGACCCCCAAGAGCTATAAGTAATAGACTCTTTATTTCCTCCCCGTGTCTCTCCTAATAATTGCACAGGTACTCTCTATCTTCAAGATCCCATATTAAAACATTCACAACAGACTATTTAAAAATTTGCAAATACAAACCAAAATTATACCACATATAAAGGATCAGGAAAATATGATCAATTCCCAAAGAAATAATCAATAGATACCAATTATAATATGACCAAAATGTTGGAATTATCAAAGGCTTTAAAGTAGCTGGTATATCTATGTTCCATGAGGTAAAAACACATTTGAAATGAATGAAAAAGTAGATATCTACAGAACAAAAACTATTTAAAAAATACAAAGTTAAGAACAGAAAACAAATTAATGGGTATAAAACATTCACTGGATGGACCTAACAACAGAAATTAAAAGAAAGAATCAGTAAACTTGAAGAAAGATCAATGGGAATTACCCAAATTAGTGTTCTGTGAGGCAATATTAAAAGTGTAATATTTGTGTCTTTCAAAATACTGAAAGAATTAAGAGTTTGGTGCAGAAAAAATCAGGAAGTGATTATTAAGGTGAGACTTCTTGAATGACAGAGGAAGGAGCTCAGATTACCCTCTACCTAGCAAACCAACTATTTAACTGGTAAAAGTTACTAAAAAGCAATCATTGGAAGCCTATGGAAATTAACCTGAGGATATGTGACAAATGGAGAAACATTTATTCAAGAAAACTTAACTAAATCTTGGTAAGAAGATTAACAGTTTGTTTGATTACTCTCCACCTCCAGCTCCATGTTATGGAAGCTCAGCTCCAGGCACGTGAAGCCAAAAAACAGGGGCTCCCTCTCTCTCCAGCTCCCAGCCTGGGGCTATGGTTTCACAGTAAGAAGGGCGAGCTGCCAGTATCATTCCTCTCACTCAGCCACATGAGATGGAAGCTCTCTTCTAGGCAGTAGCTGCTGAGAGGACTAAAGTTCCCTTCTTTCACCCAGCCTCAATTTATATGGTAAAAGCTCAAATCCCAGATGCAACAGGCGAAGAACACTGGGGCACTGATTGCCTCTGACCCACATTCCTCCATTCCTCTATAAAGCAAAGGTTCCATGGCTGGCAGGGCAAGCCAAAAAGATCAGGGGCTGCCATCCTTGTCCAGTGCTCATTTGTAGAGTGGGGTTATTTCCTGGAAAATCAGATTCCTGTTCCCAACTCCAGAGCTCTGGTGAATATACTAAAAACCACTGAATTGTACACTTTAAAAGAGAGACTATTACATTATGAGAATTTTATATCAGAAGAAGAAAAAACTCTCAATCCAAGAGAAATCAGAGAAAAAGGCAAAAGGAAACAAATAACAGATTGGATAAATAGCTAACAAATACCAAAATGGTAGATTTAAATCTAACCATATCAGTAATCACTTTAAATTGTAAATTATTTAATCACTCTAGTTAATAGGTAGTGATCATCAGACAGGGGAAAAAATCCAAGGTATATCGGTCCCACTTTAAATACTAAACCATAAATTGCTTAAAGAGAGAAGTTTGCAAAAGATAACACTCATCAAAAGAATGCTAGAGTGACTACATTATTAACCCAACAAAGTATATGTCAGAGCAAGAACAAAGAGAGTCGCTTGGTCACTTCACAATAACAAAGTGGTCAATACATTAAAATGACATAAAATCCTAAATATGTATGTACTTAGTAACAGAGTTGCAAAATAAATTAAGAAAAGATGATAGAACTAAAAGGACAAATACAAATTTTCACAAGTATGTCTAAGATTTCAATATTACTTTCTCAGTAATTTATAAAACAAGGCAATAGGCCAGGCACAGTGACTCACGCCTGTAATCCTAGCACTTTGGGAGGCAGAGGTGGGCGGATGACCTGAGGTCAAGAGTTCGAGACCAGCCTGGACAACATGGTGAAACCTCACCTCTACTAAAAATACAAAAATTAGCCGGTCATGGTGGCGGGCACCTGTAATCCCAGCTACTTGGGAGACTGAGGCAGGAGAATCACTTGAACCCAGGAGGTGGAGGTTGCAGTGAGCTGAGATCATGCCACTGCATTCCAGCCTGGGTGACACAGCAAGACTCCATCTCAAACAACCACAAAAACAAAAACAAAACAAAAACCAAGAAAATACAAAATCAGTATGAATACAGAATACTTGAACAACACTATCAAGGCATTTACACAACATTCCACCCCACCACAGAAGACTATATCTTTTCAATTACACAAATAATTTACCAAGGTAGACCACATCCTGGACCATACAATAAGTCTCAATAAACTTAAATGCATGCCATAAAAAGTATGTCATCTGACTATAGTGGAATTAAAATAGGAATCAATACTAGAAAGTTATGTGGAAAATCTCCAAATATTTGGAAGCTAAATAAGACAGTTCTAGGCAATCATTGAGTTTAACAAGAAATCAAAAGAAATATCGGAAAACATTCTGAACTAAATGAAAACTCTTTCAAAATTTATGGGATTTAGTAAAGCCTTACTTAGGGAAAATTTTATAGTAATAAAACCTAATATTAGAAAAGAACAAAAGCTGAAATTGATGGTCTCAGTTTCCACCTTAAAATACAAGAGAATAAGAGAGCAAATGAAATCCAAATTAAGCATTTTAAAGAGTAAAGACCAAATCAAAGATCAGTGAAATAAGATGCAATAACATAGTAGAGATAAGACAGTTTTTAAAAAGTTTCACTGTTTAAACTATTTTGCCCCTCCTATATTATTGCACTTTATTTCATTGATTTTTGTTTTGATCTTTATTAATTATTCTTTAAACTGTTAAAAAAAAAAAAGCCTGTAAAAAAAAGTAAAAAAATAGTTTAAAAAAAGTCAAAAAAAAAAAAAAAAGTCAATGAAACAGTAAAAAAAAAAAAAATTAGTGCAATTTAAAAATAGTTATTTGAGGGCTGGGCACAGTGGTTCACGCCTGTAATCTCAGCACTTTAGGAGGCCGAGGTGGGCAGATGGCTTGAGATGAAGAGTTCAAGATCAGCCTGGGGAGCATGGTGAATCCCTGTCCCTACAAAAAAAATACAAAAATTAGCCAGGTGTGGTGGTGCGTGCCTGTAGTCCCAGTTACGCAAGAGGCTGAGGTGGGCGAATCACCTGAGCCAGGGAGGTCGATGATGCAGTGAGCCATGATCATGCCACTGCACTCCAGCCTGGGCAACGACAAAGTGAGACCCTGTCTCAAAAAAAATATATTTCTTTGAGAAGATCAATAAAATTAATAAACCTCCCACTGCAAATAATTAATATCAGGAATAAAAGAAGAAACATCACCAGAGGTTCTACAGATTTTTAAATGGTTAAAACGGAATATTAAGAACAACTTAATGCTAATGAATTAGACAATCTTTAAGAAATGTGCAAATTCTTTGAAAGTCTTACACTATCAAAGCTTACTCAAGAAGAAATACAGAATCTGAACAACCCTATATCTATTTAAAAAACTGATGCTGTAGTTAAAGACGTTCTCACAGGGAAAACTCCAGGACCAGATGATTTTAGTATTGCATTTTACCAAACATTTATGGAAGAAATAATAACAATTCTATACAAATTCTTTCCATTGCTCTTATAGAAAACCAAAGATATCAAAAGAAAGAACTGCCAGACACATTCATTATGAACACAGATGGAAAAATTTTAAAATATTTAACAAATCAAGTAATGTAATATTTAAAATAGGAATAATACACAACTGAAAGTACTAACCACAATATGATCACAGCCAGCCTCTTCAATAAATGATACTGGGAAAATCTCATATTCACATGCAGAAGAATGAAAATGGACTCTTATCTCACTCCTTATAGAAGAATCAACTCAAAATGGATTAAAGACTTAAATGTAAGACATGATGCTGTAAAACTACTAGAAGAAAACAGGGAAAAAGCTCCATAACAGTAGTATAGGAAGAGAGATTTTTTTTTTATATGACCCCAGAAGCACAGGCAATGAAAGCAAAAATAGAAAAATGAAATTGCATCAAACTAAAAACTTCTGCACAACAAAACAAACAACAACACAATAAAGAGACCACCCACAGATAAGGACAAAATACTTGCAAATCATATGTCAGATAAGCGGCTAATAACCAAAATATACAAGGAACTCAAACTACTCAATAACAAGAAAACAAATAGCCCTATTTAAAAATGGGCAAAGGACCTGAATTGATGTTTTGCAAAAGAAGACATACACACTGTCTCTATACACATACACACACACACACACACACACACACACACAAAGGCCAGGCATGGTGGCTCATGCCTGTAATCCCAGCACTTTGGGAAGCTGAGGTGAGAGGACTGCTTGAGGCCAGAAGTTTAAGACCAACCTGGGCAATATAGCAAGACCCCATCTCTATAATTTTTTTAAAAAATTAGCCAGGCATGGTAGCATGTGCCTGTAGTCCCAGCTGCTTGGGAGGCTGAAGTGGGAGGATTGCTTGAGTCCAGGAATTTGAGGTTGCACAGGAATTTGAGGTTGCAGTGAGCTATAATTGCATTGCTACACTTCAGCCTGGGTGACAGAGCAAGACTCTGTCTCTAAAAAAAAAAAAAAAAAGTAAAAAAATGTAAAAAGACATATGAATGACCAACAGATATAGAAAAAGTGCTCAACATCGCTAATCATCAGAGAAATGTAAATGAAGACCACAATGACCTATCACCTCATACCTGTTAGACTGGATATGATAAAAAAAAGATGAAAGATAACAAATGTTGGTGAAGATGTAGAAAAAAGGGAACCCTTGTACACAGTTGGTGGTATTGTAAGTTAGTACAGCCATTTTTGAAAACAGTATGGAAGTCCCTCAGAAAACTAAAAATATAATTACCATATGATCCAGCAATCCCACTTGTGGGTATATATCCAAAGGAATTGAAATCAGTATGTTGAAGGGATATTAGCACTCTTATACTCAATGCAGCATTATTCACTATAGCCAAGATATGGAAACAACAGAAGTGCCCATCAACCAATGAATGGACTAAATAAATGTGATATATATAGACACAATAAAATACTAAAAAAGCAAGAAATGTTGTCATTTGTGATAACATAGATGGACCTAGAGGACAGTACGCTAGGTGAAATAAGCCAGGCACTAAGAGATAAATACGCATGATCTCACTTATATATAGAACCTAAAAAAATGGGAACTCAAAGAAGAATAGAGTAGTATGGTAGTTACCAGAGGTTGGAAGGGAGGCTGTGGATACTGGGGTGCAGATGAGGGGTAAAGCGGAGCTGTTGGTCAAAGGATACAAAGTTTTAGTTGCACAGAAAGAATAGGTACTGTTGATCCATTATACAGTGTGGTGAGTACAGTTAATAATTATGTATTGTATATTACAAAATGGCTAAAAGAATTTGGAGTGTTCTAACCACAAATAAATGATGTGTTTAAGATTATGGATACATTATTTGGCCTGATTTGATCATTCCATAAAGTTTAGTATCAAAACATCATATTATGCACCATAAATATATACAATTTTTATCTGTCAATTAAATATAAAATAAAACTTCAAAAACCAGTACTACATCAAATTACAATTAAAATATGAAGATAAAAGATTCATCAGTATATAGAGAGACAAAAAGCATTTCACAAAAATCCAACATCCTTTCCTAAAAAGAGCTGTCTGAAAACTAAAAGTAGAGAGAACGTCCTCAAACTCATAAAGGGCCACTGCAACACACAGCTGATACCTGCTGTGAGTCTGTCTAGTCCTGTGCAGGAATCCTAATGGCAGGGCAGTGGCCAATTGAGCAACCAGAGCCATTTACTTATGAGAGGCACTCAGGTACTGTTGCATTTGAATCAAAGTCTCTTGGGTTAAGTTGGTTCTGGTTTCCAGTTGGAGTGATTTTAAAGTCTTAAAAGCATTGGGTCAACATGATACTAGTGGGAAATCTCTTGTGGGCATCTATTAAAACAGGATAGAAGAACTTTAAAGAGGAGTCAAATGCTTAGCCCAAATATGAGAGGATTATTAATACTTGTAGGGTAGGACATAGAAGGGATCTGGTGGGGAGCCAGCTGAAAATATTTGGAAATCAGAAATTTGGTCCAGTAAGCCATCCAGGAGGCTTTGTGAAGATGTTCCTTTCAAAGATTTGACCAGCTTTAGGATCTTACATGTTTCTAATTCAACCTGACTGAAAGTATTTACCCAGGTGCAGTAGGAAGTGTTAGCAACAGCACAAACACCACCTTGTACAGCAAGGTAATAGTCTAAAGTAATGCAGTTGCCTAGGGCCATACAAGCAAAGAAGTCTAGGGACCTCTGTTACACCCTGATGGTCCAGTTAGTGGTATAGGCAATTTTGTTAACAGTGTAGTAAAGGTTTCTGATCATATATTCATCCCAAGCAGGGCCTAGTTCAAATCAGAACTCCAGAAAACTTCCTTATCTAGCTCCTTCACTAGGGTTAACTCCTCTTGGTAAATGGAATCCTTGGGAATGTCTACCACTGTCATCTTCATAATCTGAGGGGTTATCATTGGTGTTGAATCATGCCCAAAGACTCTCAGGTAGCTTTCAGAGATCAGGGTAGGTAGCATTAGCGAGGCTAACTGAACAGATGGAAACTTAGGTAAAAGCCCTTTTTTTTTGACAAAATCTCCTGGCAAGGACAGCTCAAGCTTATAACTTACTTCCTCTTTTTGGGACAAGGAAATATAGGCACAGCAAGTTTCTAAAAAGTCTCTTCCCATGAGGTGTATGTGGGACAATGAGACAAGCAAAAGGCAATGACTGAGAGTGAGGGGCCCAAGCTGGAAGGGTATAGATAGAGATTTAAGAATCATCGGTTGGTTGGCTACCCCAACCATCTGGATGAATTCAGAACTCCAGAGAGGGGATGTGGAAAGTGTGTCAAAATTAAGGATAGACAGAGTAGTTCCTGTGTCATCCAGAGCTCTGACTGGTTCATCTCCAATTTTAATACCTAATTAATTAATACCTGGTTAGTTTTAAGTAGGGGAGATGTATCTTTAATGTCCCCAAATTATGTGTAATTTTGCTTGGGGGAAGAGGGTTGGGATACTTTATCAGGATTAGTTGTAGCCAAATATTAGAGAAATTAGGATAATTCAGGATCTAGTGCGGTCTGCACGTAGGTAAGAACTTAAAAACAATGCACAGGGTTACAATCTAATAACAGGTGTACTTTAGTTTTCCTTCAGAAACGTAACTTTTTATCTCCACATTGATCATATAGGAATCCCAGATTTAAAAACCTGTTGAGGCTAGAAAACCAATGCACGGCAGGCTTTAAATGTTACTTAAAATCTTAAGGTTCCTGGGCCCTCCAGGAAGTGACAATGTCTACTCATTCACTAAGGCTGGGAACTCCTAAAGCCAGGTATTTTATGCATATTCATAAATATGACATATTAGTCAAAACCTTGATAACATAGCCAATGTTTCCAATTATATCCTGCTTATAAAGAGACAGCAAATTTTTATTGAACTTATATAAATAAAAATAAGAATACTTATGACTAGTTTCTGAATTTTTGAGAAATCAATTAGGGAGAAAAAGCAAATGCTCCCACCTTTCATAAAAAGATACTTTACCAAATTATTGCATACTACAGATAGCTTATGAAAGAAAGTTTTATTAAACCTGTAGAACAAAACATTTAAGGAAAAAACAATGTTTTCAATAAGTCATAAAAACAATATCCTTGTCAATTACTTAATTTTATGTAAAGTATTTTGTTTTACTCAATCTTTTTTTCTCCCAGGGGAAAAATATCACCATTAGCATCCAAACCAAAGCAGCCCTTACTCTCTAGTTCCCAGTTGCCTAAGTTCTAAATATTCTCAGCAGTACTCAATCTTGACCAGACACCCAGAAAGCCGAGTAAAGGGGTAATCATCTTTTCTAGGCTCACACACATCAAGAATGCTTTTGTACTCAACAAAATGTACACTAAACCTTATTTTAAATCCTTTCAACTTGTAAGAAAACTAGCCATCCACTTTTTTCTCTAACACCAGACAAAAACACACTAAGTAGTGGCATTAAAAATTGCTTAACAGATAGCCTTATGTGCCAATTAGCAATACTTTGACCACCAAAGGGACTCCTGGGACAAATGCTGGGTAGCAGTTAAAAGTGTTATAGGCTTCCTCCAGCTCCCAGACAGGAGCTACATGGACACACATCGGTCACGTGAGTGTGACAGAGACAAATCAGAACATGACAATCAGCACACAGTTTTTATCCACCCATCAATAATTTCATCATCCATTATTTTACTCAATCTTGATTAGCAATTCCATGAAAAACAATTTTGGACTACAGCTGATTGCAACTGCTTCCAGAGAAGAATTAAAACATTAACCATGGATGACAAAAACCCAGAACAGTCATGGTCAAAAATCTGATGAGAGTTTACAATTGACAAGGAAATTGAGCCACCTCTACTATATGCAGCATTTTAAGATAACAACCAGAATTATAATTGACATCTTCACATCAGGACCATCAGACTTTTACAAATTTCATGTAATTTTTTGGAATACTCATATTAATAATCCAGGTTTATGACTGATAACATATTAGATTTGTAGGAACCTATAGTTTTGAAATATATTTTAATAATATACCCATAAGTGTAACTGAGAAAGGATCCAGAATCACTTATCAATTAACAATGTTTCCCATACAATTTACCACGTAAGCCTAATCATTTAATATTTCCACAAGATGACAAACACATTCTTTTATGCTCTTCAAGGCCCAATTAGAAAATCCCAAAGTTAGCTTTAAGTCAAAAAGACTTAGGATTTTGATCCTGTGGATACCTGCCAAAGATGTCAAAAGGTTCAAAGTCCTTGATTAAACAGAATCACAGATGACTGTAAAATAATATTTATTCTCTTAACCAGAGTGATAACCAAAAGACTTTAAAAGCAATACAGAATGCTATTTGGATGTAGAAACCTGAACTCTTCTGAAGGTTAGTTTCCCAACATAATCAAAAACCTAATAAAGACATGAAGCACAAGAAATTATCTTGGTAAAACACAGAATCTTTGTTTCCTAGGCCAGTTATCAAGAAGGCAAAGAAAAGAAAACCTCCTGCAGTGTGTTGCTTCTCCTTATGGAAAGCCCATTTAGATAATCTGGAAGTTAAACCTGATGAAAAGGATACCTGAATTTAATCAGACACAGGAAAAGTGTGTCCAGGATTATGTGTGTACACTATATTAAAGAGGGATGGAAACAAGAAAACTAGTACCTTGAGCAGAGGGGAATACATGGTTTTTAGTAACAGCATGGGAAGTTTCCTGGTTACATGGAACAATTCAGAAACATCAAGAGAAGTAAAAAATACAGAATCAAGTTGTACTGAAGGAAACATTGTCTTTCTAGACTTTCAAGATAAAAATTTTAGCGTCGGGCCATAACATCAGTGTTAGAACTGGAGAAAAATTACTGGAGGTGAAAAGATTGAAGGAGAGGATTATTACTGCAGCCAAGCAAAACAATATAGCTTTTCAAGAGTAAAAAGGACAGCTGCATTTCTAACCTGAAACTAGGAAAATTAGGTAGATCTAAGAAAGAAATGTAGCATAAATAAAAACTGTTTATAGTTTGCAGGATGGCTGTTAAGGGAAGACATTTTGGAATTAAAAATAAAAATGTCCTGCAACTTTACTAAGAGCAAATCAGCATTTTAAGAAAATCTTGTTCTAACACAGGGGATTAGATTTAAAAATTCTGCATCAGTGCATTTCTAAACATCAAAGTTCAATCCTTAGAAAAACCAATAAAAAATGTCCTTTCAATTGTAGCCAACCTGATCACACAGAAAATTCCTTTTATAAACGTTATTTTCTTTCTTTTTTTTTTTTGCTTTTTTTTTTTTTTTATTATACTTTAAGTTCCAGGGTACATGTGCACAACGTGCAGGTTTGTTACATATGTATACATGTGCCATGTTGGTGTGCTGCACCCACTAACTCATCATTTACATTAGGTATATCTCCTAATGCTATCCCTCCCCGCTCCTCCCTCCCCACAATAGGTCCCAGTGTGTGATGTTCCCCTTCCTGTGTCCAAGTGATCTTATTGTTCAATTCGCACCTCTGAGTGAGAACATGCAGTGTTTGGTTTTCTGTTCTTGAGATAGTTTGCTGAGAGTGATGGTTTCCAGCTGAATCCATGTCCCTACAAAGGACACAAACTCATCCTTTTTTATGGCTGCATAGTATGCCATGGTGGGTATGTGCCACATTTTCTTAATCCAGTCTGTCACTGATGGACATTTGGGTTGATTCCAAGTCTTTGCTATTGTGAATAGTGCCACAATAAACATATGTGTGCATGTGCCTTTATAGCAGCATGATTTATAATCCTTTGGGTATATCCCCAGTAATGGGATGGCTGGGTCAAATGGTATTTCTAGTTCTAGATCTTTGAGGAATCGCCACACTGTTTTCCACAATGATTGAACTAGTTTACAGTCCCACCAACAGGGGAAAAGTGTTCCTAGTTCTCCACATCCTCTCCAGCACCTGTTGTTTCCTGACTTTTTAATGATCACCATTCTAACTGGTGTGAGATGGTATCTCATTGTGGTTTTGATTTGCATTTCTCTGATGGCCAGTGATGATGAGCACTTTTTCATGTGTCTGCTGGCTGTATAAATGTCTTCTTTTGAGAAATGTCTGTTCATATCCTTTGCCTACTTTTTGATGGGGCTGTTTTTTTCTTGTAAATTTGTTTGAGTTCTTTGTAGGTTCTGGATATTAGCCCTTTGTCAGATGAGTAGATTGCAAAAATTTTCTCCCATTCTGTAGGTTGCCTGTTCACTCTGATAGTAGTTTCTTTTGCTGTGCAGAAGCTCTTTAGTTTAATGAGATCCCATTTGTCAATTTTGGCTTCTGTTGCCGTTGCTTTTGGTGTTTTAGACATGAAGTCCTTGCCCATGCCCATGTCCTGAATGGTACTACCTAGGTTTTCTTCTAGGGTTTTTATGGTTTTAAGTCTAACATATAAGTCTCTAATCCATCTTGAATTAATTTTCGTATAAGGAGTAAGGAAAGGATCTAGTTTCAGCTTTCTACTTACAGCTAGCCAATTTTCCCAGCACCATTTATTAAATAGGGAATCCTTTCCCCCTTTCTTGTTTTTGTCAGGTTTGTCAAAGATCAGATGGTTGTAGATGTGTGGTATTATTTCTGAGGGCTCTGTTCTGTTCCATTGGTCTATATCTCTGTTTTGGTAACAGTACCATGCTGGTTTGGTTACGGTAGCCTTGTAGTACAGTTTGAAGTCAGGTAGCGTGATGCCTCCAGGTTTGTTCTTTTGGCTTAGGATTGTCTTGACAACACGGGCTCTTTTTTGGTTCCATATGAACTTTAAAGCAATTTTTTCCAATTTTGTGAAGAAAGTCATTGGTAGCTTAATGGGGATGGCATTGAATCTATAAATTACCTTGGACAGTATGGCCATTTTCACAATATTGATTCTTCCTATCCATGAGCATGGTATGTTCTTCCATTTGTTTGTGTTCTCTTTTATTTCACTGAGCAGTGGTTTGTAGTTCTCCTTGAAGAGGTCCTTGACATCCCTTGTAAGTTGGATTCCTAGGTATTTTATTCACTTTGAAGCAATTGTGAATGGGAGTTCATTCATGATTTGGTTCTCTGTTTGTCTGTTATTGGTATATAAGAATGCTTGTGATTTGTGCACATTGATTTTTTATCCTGAGACTTTGCTGAAGTTGCTTATCAGCTTAAGGAGATTTTGGGCTGAGACGATGGGGTTTTCTAAATATACAATTCATGTCATCTGCAAACAGGGGCAATTTGACTTCTTCTTTTCCTAATTGAATACCCATTATTTCTTTCTCTTGCCTGATTGCCCTAGCCAGAACTTCCAACACTATGTTGAATAGGAGTGGTAGAGAGGGCATCCCTGTCTTGTGCCAGATTTCAAAGGGAAGGCTTCCAGTTTTTGCCCATTCAGTATGATATTGGCTGTGGGTTTGTCATAAATAGCTTATTATTTTGAGATACATTCCATGAATACCAAATTTATTGAGAGATAAACTTTATTTTCATAAATCTATTATAATGTGTTTAGACAATTTATGACATGTTTAGATTTTCTGCTTTCTCCTATACTTCCTCTTTCTTAAATAACCAGTCACTTTACTCTGGGACAAAAATTTACCACAAAAGATTATTTCTTATACAAAATTATTCTCTTTTCTCGTCAATCTATCTTACCAAAAACACATCCTACCCTCTTCATACACTTGCATACAGACTGTATTTCTCGTCTGTTTAATCACACACATTAATTAAAATATTAACTCTTAGTAACCCTAATCTTCAGTGAAAACCTAGGACTTAAGCAATTTTTAACTGCCAGTCATGTACCAACAATCCATGAATACACATTTTACAATTCCCAGAAACACAGGCTAACAGAATATCTTTTTAACACAGAACAGGACATATTTACCAATAGACTCAAATGACTTTTCTTTCCTTCAAATAAGAAGCCAAAAGCATATGAGCCTGAACTCACATTCAGTAACCAATGTCTCAGAATTACATCTTATCTGGAAATGATCTAATTCAATGAACGTCCTCCCAAGTAAACATATTATGAAACATAATCATTTTCAAAAGTTCATTTACAAACTTTTATCCCATTTACATCCATTCAATTCATTCACTCTTAACAATTACATAGAAGACTTCATGAGATACTAGAAAAATCTAGCCACTAGCGCAAACAAAATTTTCTATCAACAAGTTTACATTACTGTATGCCAGATAAGTATAAAAGAGCCCTAAATTTAAATATATACACATTTTTCTAATGACTCAGAAGACATAGCCATTGCCATCAAACCAACAATATTAGACCAGTCTCATCCACCAAAAGATTGCTGTCACATGAACTTGAAAAGCATTTGGGTTTATTTGCTTAATTTACGAGTGTTCATTTATTTATAAGCCAATTTGATTCTGTAGACAATATACAGATATATATATACACACATATATACATATATAATATATATATACACACACACACATGCATATACACACACAAAATACAGACAGACAAAAAAGATTTTGTAGCTTTAATCGTAAGCCTGTAGCTATGAGTCAGGTAAAACTCATAGTTTAAAGAACAGTTAGATTCAAACTATTTCTCTGTAAATGGAATAAACTGACATTTATCTGTCCCACATGGTTGATACCTTTACCGAATTTTAGAGAACAGCGCGACAAATTTACATTTCAAAGCACAGAAAATTTAAGCTTTTTCAAGTGGTTCGGGTGTTTTAGAGGAAGACTGAAATGGATACCAAGGTAACAAAATCACAGGAATTTATGACAGAATTTTACAAGAAAATATACAGATGAGTCTAGAGAAAATGTAATCCCTTCAAAATGAAAGAGTAGAAGAGGAAGGAGGGAGTGAAAGATAAAGTAGAGGTGGGAAAAAAGGTGCAGAAGACAGGCCGAGTGGCAGGAAAGGGGAGGCTAGTGGAAGAAGGTTCTTCCAGAGGGGGCTTCTTTTTTTCATCTTTAGTTTCAATCTGACAAGCACTTGTCTCTGTTTCATTAAGGCACTCACTCAATTGGGAATTATTTTCCCTAAGAAGGTAATGGTAGTTCCTTGATTCATTTAGAACTTTCAAAGTACTGGTTGAAAAAAAGATTTCCCATTGTCTCTGGAATGTTCCATGTTTTCTTTCTTCTAATTGTGCCTGCACATAGGAAAGTTTTGGAATTTCAAAGAAGCCCCACTTGGCCAATAAAGTTAAAGATTGTCCTGCATAATTTTTGTCCAGAGACCTAGCCAATTACAATTCCCTGGACCATAATTTTTGCTCTAAATCAAGCTGGAGTGCCAGAAGGCAGCTGATCAGGATAAACTTAAAATATGAGTTACCCATTGCACTGACATGACGAATGCATCCCTGTCAGTGCCCTTAGCATGAGTATCCCCAAGAAACCTTATAGACCGGTTGAGTTGGGCTGGGAAGGACCCCCTATTGAGGTGTGAAATTAAATAAAAATAAAATTAAAAAGAAAGAGAAATAAATTTTCCTGTATTACACGACTTGTCCCAGAGGCAGCAACAGGCATGGCCCAGACCCAGGAAAAGTCTTGATAATATTATCTAATGTGCTCTGGAGGCTCTCCCAGCACTCCCTCAACATAAGGAAAACAAAAACAAATTTTCCTTTGTTTTATGAAATGAGTGTATAGATTCTTGTTCTCTGTAACTAGTGACTTCAAGTACTCTGTTTTATCTAAGAAGTACAACGAAGGTCACGAGAAGCCTGAGTAGGCCTGAACTACAGCTGCCTGGGCACCATAGTGAAGGTTATAGGATAAGCCTGTGCCCAGGCAAACCTAGACAATGAACATCTGGGTTGCTTGGCAACAGTCATGTCCAATCCTGTCATTGTCCTGCCTCTGTATCCCTGCTTTCATGCCACTGTAAGCTTGCTTCAAGCTAGCCAACCCTCTTTTGTAAAGTGTGTATAAAAGTCAGGTACTGTCTTTGTTCTGGGCCCAGTCTTTTGGACGGGAGTCAGCTGGGCCTGAGTGCACTCAATAAAGATTCTCCTCTTTCAACCCGAGGTCTCTCTTGTCCTCCTGAATCCCTCAACACTCTAAACCCGGGGTGACTGGGAAGGCCACCTCTGGGATGCAGATGGAGGGAACTGGCTGAGACTTGGAAGGCCCCCCACTAAGCCTAGGGCCAACAGGTAATGCCCCCTTCAGAGTCCAGATAGGGGGAACTGGCTGGGAAGGCCACCCTCCCAAGCCTCCGACCCCCCCATCCCATCCAGGAGACAAAAGGAAGGTCTCCTTTGGGGTCTGGATGGAGGGAACCTACAGGAAAGGAATAAAGTCTCTGAGACCTTAAACAAAGGGTAGGAAGTCCGAATTTGAGAGAACTTACCCCAGCCTATCCCTGAAGCCCTGGCACCAGTGAGAAGACAACGGGAGAACTCAGGAGGCTCTTGCAGACGCTTATACGTTGTCTCAAACGGCATTGGGAGCAGTTGGGGATCGCTTCAAATTCTGTTTCTGACACTAAGAATGTAAACAAAAGTTCTCTGAAAAGGAATTTGGAGGAAAGACTGAATTCCTATGAACAGTTTGCAAACGGACACAGCCTTCTGTGTAAAACAAAACTGTATTCCAGAGAACAAAGAGATGGTTTGGCTTTCACAGAGAAAGTTCTTGCCCAGGTTCCCAGTCAGGACCTTTTGTACAAATGTAGGATTCAGACTTGCTTGGTTCTGATTGGTGAACACAGCTGAGCTCTAACTGGTCGATACAACTGAGCTCTCTTTGGCTAAGGTCGGTGGGCTCTGATTAGTTGGTTCAGAGCCCAACCAATTGGTTTGTGAGCTCTGAAAGCCCCAAAGGTAAACACAGGCATGAGTTTTCCAGGAAACTCAGAGTACCTGTGTGACCTCTAGTCAGCAAATGGCTGCTTGGCTGTATTTTAAATTTAGGTCCCATTAACCACTCAAAATCCATCTTGAAGGACTGGCTGTTTTAGGTTCACATTTGTTTGCACACTTCACAAATGAAATAATGTTACTGACAAGCACATAAAAAAGACAAACCTTATTTGTTCTTAAGGAAATGCAAACTAAAGCCACAATGTGCTACCATTACACAGGTAGAATGTGAAAATTTATAAACACAAACGATATTAAGGTTTGGCAAGGATGTAAGGGAACAGGAAACCTCACACAGTGGTGGTGGGAGTGTAAAATGATACCACCACTTTGAAAAATATTTGGAGGTTTCTTACAAAATTAAACATATGCCTATCATATTTATCTCCTAGGTCATTCATCACCTAGGTATTCACTCATGAAAAGGAAAAGAATATGTCCATATAAACACATACAAAAATATTCATAGTAGTTTGTAATAGTCAAAAATTAAACAGAATCCAAATGTCCTTCAACAGGTAAATGATTAAATAAATCTTGGTATATACATATAATGCCACTCATTGATTAAAACAGTATAATGTATTGACATATACAACAAATGCATATGGATGTATCTGAAAATAAGTATGCTGAGAGAAAGAAGCCAGAGCATAAAAGTATACATACTGTGTGATTCCATTTATATAAAATTTAGAAAATATAAATTAATCTGTAGTGACAGACTGCTGATAATTGATTGCCTATGGACAGGGTAAGGATATAGGAAAAGAGGAAGGGATTACAGTTAAGCAGGAGAAAACTTTTGGAGTTTGGTGAATATATTGATTATCTTGATTGTGGTGATGGTTCATGGGTATATACATATGTCAAAATATATACAAATTTGTGTACTTTAAATATATGTGGCTTATTATATCTCAAATTATATTTAATAAATCTGGAGATTTTTTAGTAGAAATGGATAAGCTGGCTCTAAAATTCTTACAGAATTATAAAAGAGCTGAAATTGCTAGAACCACCTTGAAAAAGAAGAAACTGTCTTTTTGACTTACTATAAAGTAACAGTTATCAAGATAGTGTGGTCCTGGCTCTTTGAAATTCAATGTAATAGAATAGAGTCCAGAAAAGTCCGCACATATATGGTCAATTGATTTTCAACAAAAGCACAAAGGCAATTCAGTGGGAAAATGTTAATCTTTTCAATAAATGGTCCTGGAACCAGTGGTTATCCACATCCAAAAGTAAAATATGAATGTTGATCTATACCTTGAGTGATATCTAAAAATTAACTCAACCTAGATCATAAAACTAAATATGAGAGCTAAATATATAAAAATTTGAGAAAAATGTAAAACAAAAGCTTTATGACCTTGAGTTAGAAAAATATTTCTTAGATACAACACCAAAAGCCTGATTTATAAAAGAAATTGATAAATTGGACTTCATTAAAATTAAAAATTTCTGCTCTTCAAAAGGTACTATAAAAATAAGAAGATAAGCAATAGAGTGAGAAAAGATATTTGCAAGTCACATATCTAACAGAAGACTTGTATCCAGAATATATAAAGAACTCTCAGAACTCAAAGTAAGAAAATGAACAGCCCAATAAATAATTGCCAGAGTATTTACAAATCAGCATGTGAAAAGATACTCAACATCATTAGCCATTGGGAAAATTCATATTAAAAACATGAGAGGCCAGGCATGGTGGCTCACCCCTGTAATCCCAGCACTTTGGGAGGCTGAGGTGTGCATATCACTTGAGGTCTGGAGTTTGAGACCAGCCCGGCCAACATGGTGACACTCTGTTTCTACTAAAAGAAACAAAAACTAGCCAGGCATGGTGGTGGGCGCCTGTAATCCCAGCTACTCGGGTGGCTGAGGCAGGAGAACTGCTTGAACCCGGGAGGTGGAGGTTGCAGTGAGCGGAAATCACGCCACTGCAGTCTGGTCAACAGAGTGAGACTCCATTTCAAACACACACACACACACACACACACACCCCAACAACAACAACAACAACAAACCACCACGAGATCTGCTACACACCTATTAGAATGTCTAAAAAATTTTTTTAAAATCATACTTTAAGTTCTAGGGTACATGTGCACAACATGCAGGTTTGTTACGTATGTATACATGTGCCATGTTGATTTGCTGCATCCATAACTCGTCATTCACATTAGGTATTTCTCTTAATGCTATCCCTCACCCATCCCCCTACCCCACAACAGGCCCCGGTGTGTGATGTTCCCTGCCCTGTGTCCAAGTGTTCTCATTGTTCAATTCCCACCTATGAGTGAGAACATGCGGTGTTTGGTTTTCTGTCCTTGCGATAGTTTGCTGAGAATGATGGTTTCCAGCTTCATCTATGTCCCTACAAAGGACATGAACTCATCCTTTTTTGTGGCTGCATAGCATTCCATGGTGTATATGCGCCACATTTTCTTAATGCAGTCTATAATTGATGGTAGAATGTCTAAAATTTTAATGTCTGCCCCCATCAATTGTTGGCAAGGCTGTGGAGGAACTGGACTCATACACTGCCAGTGGGAATATAAAACTCTACATACAGTTTGAAAAACAATTTGGCCATTTTTTAAAAAGTTAGACAAATACTTATCATGACCCAGCTATTTCACTATTAGGTATTTACTCAAGAGGAAAGAAAGCTTGTCTGTACAAGTATCTGTACATGAGTGTTCATGGAAGCTTTATTTGTAATAGCCCAAACATGAAAACAAATCGAATATCAATTAATGTGTTTGGATAAATAAAAATTGTGGACTATCCATACAGTGGAAGGAAGGAAAGAAGGAGGGGAAGTGGGAAGAGAGGGAGGGAAAGATGGAGGGAGAAAGAGAAGAGGGAAAGATAATGAAAGAGAAAGTAAAAAGGAAAGGGAAAGATAAAAATAAGGAAAATTTTAAGAAATCCTAAAGGTTTCTTAAGAATGCTTGAGGTTTGGGAAACACTATCCTTATTTAAGGTGTGTACTGAAAACTGTACTACTTACTATACAAAAATGCTGTAGAAAGAAGAATTGGAATAATCCTCTCTCAATTCCTTACAGCTGAATATCAGAATGCATCTGGTAACTGATATAAAAAAGCCACACACACACTGCCTATACAGATAGTGTCTATAGAATAATGGTGCCTATACAACGATCCTCAAAATGAAAGGCAGATATTTTTTCATATGTGTTACAACAGATTAATTAATTCAACAACTATTCAGTGACTCCTACCATATTTTAGGCATTATTTTGGATTCTGTTTTTTGTAATGACCAAGATAGCATGTTCCTTGCCCTCAAGAATCTCACATTCTGTTTGGGAAGGCAGTCACACAACCTGAGAAGCTCAATAAAAGTCTGTATCTGATGAATTTGATGGCATCTGCAGTATAGTGTATTGATGTGAAAATGGAACACAGGAGAGAAGAAAGTGAAATTGACTGGAAATGAGGTCATGGAAAAAACAGAACACCGGGAGAGTGGGCTCTTTGTGTGTGTGTGTGAACATGCTCACTTGAACTTCACAATTCCACTGACTTCTTAGCTCATGTCCTCGATTTTGCCAGTATAAGATCAAATGATATTGAACCCTTTTACCTATAAAATAAAATAATGTAATTAGCTGGCTTCTATTAATCTAACAAGGCATTTATTCAACAAATATTTCTTGAGGGCCTATTTAGCATCAATAACACTGTGTTCGGGAAGCCTTCAGTGATGTGTCCAATGCAGGTCCACTGTGAGGCCAAATCTGAGACTGAGGGAGTAACAGAAGATGCCAGTGCCAGTTACACTACGAAGTTAAGATATCGGGAAAACACTGGCTCTTGATGGTTCCGAAAAAAAGGATAAAAGGCCACGCCCTGAGTGAAGAAAATTTAAGTAGGGAAGTATCTTGGGTTTACACACTTCTTACATATTATTTCCAACACATATTTTGTAAATTAGTTGTTATTCTTTATTAAGCATGTAGCTTATACTATTACCATTAAGCCAAGAAATACTTCTTTCCACCTACCAAGGCCTAGGGCCCCTAGGTTCTGGGGACAGAGGGAAAATCCAGGCTCTATCCAAGTCATCAAAGTTCCCATAGTCTAGTGGGAAGATGGTTATACAGAAATATAATTCCCAAAATTGTGTAATGAGGGCATTGGCAAGGGTAAGAACAAGAGGCTCTGGGAACACAGGGGAAGGACCCTAAACAACAGCCAGAAGGATGGGTAGACAGGATTAGCCTAGGCTCCTCTCAGAGGTTGTTAGTATGAAGTAGATACTATTATCCCCAATTTGTAGGTGTGGAAACTGAGGATCAGAGAGATTATGAACCTTACCTAAGGTCACACAGCAAGGCAGAGGTGGGGCAAATTTCAAGCCTAGGCTTGTCCAACCCATGTCTCATGCAGTTTGCATTACCCTAAGCTCACTCTTATGACAATGTCATCTGTTTTTATTACCAGCCACTAGCTACACTTCCTGGTGCTCTGTTTGCTAGAAAAATTTTTTTTAAGTACTAAAAACAGTTTTAGGATCAGCTATATAATTTTTGAAGTCCAGTGAAAAATGAAAATGTGGGACAACTGGTTCAAAAATCATTAAGCAATTAAGATGGCAACAACACATCATTAAAACAAGCAGGGGCCTGTGCAATTGCACAGGTCACGTGCCTATAAAACCAGCCCTGTTCAGTATAGTAGCTGATTGTGGCAACTTCCAGGGAAAGGCAGCTGAAGGATTTTCGGGTATTTCCGTGTTCCCCACAGAGGAATCCTGGGGTGAAAGCTGTGCTCAGCTGTGAGGAGTGCAGGGCTCTGAAATGGGCCTTTCAGCCCCATCTCTTTCCCAGTTCACAGCTGTTTCTGGGGATTGGACACCACTTAGACATGGAGACACATAGGGAAGCTACAGACAGGGCACACAAATTCCTAGGAAAGGCCTGTAATGTTGCTGTTACTTTCTAAACTGGCTCCTGCTTCTAGGTAGATAAGCCTTTCCTACACAATCAATTACAACCTCCACCTATGAATATTTTCACGAGTGAAATGAGTTAATGTGGTTGGGCTAGAATTTTTCACCTTCCATATGAAGTTTAGGTTGATAGAGTAAATTTACACAATACAAAACCAACACCATTTCTCATAATAAATAGCAGATGAATATGCCCAAACCATTACCTTCACACTTGGCAAAACAGTAGTACCCTGTGCAGGGGCATATCATGCAATTTACTTCACAAAAGAAGTTAATAACCTCGCAAGAGGGCCATGACAGAGTCCACAGTTCAATGTGTCTTTCCTTCATATTATATTTTATGTAACCTCTGTTCCTCAATGTCTTCATCTATAAAATGGGCTCAATATGAACATCTACTTCCTAAGGTTGTTCTGTGAATTAAATGAGTTAGTGTATGTATAAACGTTAAAACAGTACTTAACACACACAAGCATACTATGAGTTTTACCTGTTATATCATGCATGCCAGGTATTGTATAAAGGCAACTTGCAGTCAATGTTAATCCTTGATGTATTCCATTCATTCGTTAAAATGAATATTTTAAACAAGTTAAGATACAAATAATGCTGGGAGGAAAACTGCTGTTCTCAGAAGCATTCATGTAACTGCTGCAAGTATACATTTGTTAAATTCCTAGAGTTTGTACCTCCGAGGCTCAATCCTTTTTTTTTTTTTTTTTTTTTTTTTACATTTTTGCACAGTGGTCTCTGGTATTGGTGAAAATGTTGCTCAATAGCTTGTGGAAATGCCTTCATATTTTGAAGTACTAAGTACAATAAAGAATGTCCCTTCCCATTTCTGAAACAGCCAGTTTGATTTTGAAAGTATTGGTGTTTAGGAAAGACTAGTAAAATGTTAAGGGGCTGTCAGAAATATCTGGACACATGATCATAATCCTAATCAGAATAAGAACCATCTCTACTGGGCACTTATGATGTGCAAGACACTGTTGGAAGCACTTAATATGCACCATCCATTTTAATCCTTACAATAATCTTGGAGGCGTGCACTCTTACTATGCCCAATTGACAAATGCAGAAGCTTTGGATCCCAGGTTAACTAACTTGCACTGGGTCACACAGTGATTCAAAAGGAACACCAGAATTCAAACCCAGGAATTCTGACTCTGAAGCCAAACTCTATTAGGTATGAGATTTTGAAAATCACAAAATTGCTCTGAGCCTCAATTTCCACATCTGTGAAATGGGAATAAATGTAGGCCCGCCAATACTGGGAGGTTGTGACTTGCTGCATTGAAACTGTCTGCTTTTTGTCTTAGTCTTTGGATATCTAGAATTACTCGAGAAAAAGAAATACAACAAAGTCAGAGCTTTTAAAATATGTGTTCTTTCCTTAGGAAGGACCCTGAGAATAGGGCCTTGCGGGCCCTAGAAACAGCCTTGAAGAATGAGGGTACCTGAAACACTTCCTATAAAAGTGGCAGGATGTTGGGACCTGGTGGGCGCATAGGTCCCACTTGTCCCTGTGGACTCTTAGCTTTGTGGTGTGAATAAAGTATGGGCAGGGCCTGAACAGGACCCTCCAAATTGTGACTAGGGCCCTTTTTGGTCAGGTCTATGCCTGTACTGTTCACATAACAGAATAGCAAAGGAGAGGAGAAATATGAGAAAGGACGGAAAGGGAGTTTCTTTTGCTGGTTTGCTTTATATTTTTTCACCCTGTTCTTTTAATGTGGTCTCTCCTATTATGTTTCTACAGCTTAAATTTTTTGAAAAACAGCCGAGTTTAATTTACAAAAATAGTTATGTGGTCAATGTGGAACTTGTCGACTATAGAAGACCGTATCACCGGTTATTAAAAAAAACAGATATACACCTTGTTCACAGCATGGCATATGCCCATGTAGTTCTCTCCAAATGTCTACACACACACACACACACACAAACACACACCCTCACGTATCTGCTCAAACTCAGTTACAATTATTTTTGTTACAGTATTGATTAACAGGCATTTTCACTGAATGGCTGACCATTTTCCCATGAATTATTAGCCCTGAATCACCCTCCCACATTCTTCCCACCCCCAAAGACCTCAGGAGCCCGTTCCCCACACATAAACATTTTTTTATCCTTTAGAATCTGAGATGTTCCCCTCTCAAGCTTCTGACTCCTGCTGTTCTCCATTCTGATTCTGGATCTTCCTCCCAGCTTCCCTACTCCCATCTAGGTTATCGTCCCCCTCCCTCTCACCCCAAACTTCATCATGCCCTCTCCTTTCCTGACCCTGGATGTCTCCATCACCCCTCCTTTTCTCCAGCCACCTGGGTTAAACCCTGCCCCCTTTTCTTGCCCAAGTTGCAAATCACCTCTGCTAGAAGGGTATATGGAACCTAAGTGGGAACTTCCTGCACAGAACTCCATTTCGGCCAGTGGGAATAAATTATTGCTAGGACAGTATTTTATTTCTTATCTCGTCCAAAGAGTCAGGTAGTATGTTAATTTTCTTTAACCCTCCAAATATGATATAGGATTAACTATTTTTCGAACCGCAATAAAAAAAAAACACACCTCTACATTTTAAAAACAAAACAACCAACTTATTTTACTAATTAAAACATTTCATAACAGAAAAGCAACTTGGAAAACAGAAATCTCAGCTCAAGGGCTAAGGCAAACTTTTGAAGAAGAGGGTGGCCTAGAATCAAGGGCCAAAAGCAGGTAAGTGCTAGGTGGTGGAACCATGGGGAGGAGAGGCTTCAAAACTACTCAGAATGTTGGTTAATGGCTGGAACTTTGGGAGACCTCGCAGGTAACTACAGGGCAAGCAGCCCATTCACAAAGTGGGTAGATGTTGACACCTTCTGTGGGTCTTACAGGATGCTCATAGAGGGTCACGGCTCAGGCGGTGTTGCAGGGTGAGCTGTGCTCTCTATTTCTGCCTGCTCTTCTGGAGGGACAGGGCTCAGAGCATAAAACTCAGGCATCAAGGCACGCCTAAGGCTATCAGGGCTAGGAGTGGAGATAGATCTCAGGCCCAGAAACTCAGGGGAAGGGGAAGAGGGGCTTAGGCCAGGAGACCTACTCGGGGAGCAGGAGGAGGAGTTGGAAGCATAGGAGGAGGAGCTCTCATCCCACTGCTGAGGGATGGGAAGGAAGAACCTCCCAGGGGGTGAGGGTGAGGAGGCACGCATACGGACTGCATGCCAAACAGGCGGGGAAGCACGGCTTGGGACCTCAGGATCAGGAGAGCCTGATCTGCTCTGAAAGGCAAGCCTTCGTAAGCCAGCCCCACAGGAAGGATTCTCATCAGCTGGCCCAGACAGAGAGCGGCGGCTGAGAAGGGCTGAACTTCGCTGGGTGGAACGGCTCGGGAGACCAGTGCCTGGCGTCGTGCTGGTGCTGCGATGAGCGGGATCTGACCTTGCTGTGCGGCCGCGAAGGGCAGGGCCTGGCGCAGATGTGTGGCCTCGGCGGACAGGGCCTGGCGCAGAATCGCGGCCTCGGCGGGCAGGGCCTGGCGCAGATGCACGGTCTCGACGGGCAGAGCCTGGCGCAGATGCACGGCCTCGGCGAGCAGGGCCTGGCGCAGATTCAGGGCTTAGGCGAGCAGCGTCTAGATGAGTGGCGCGGCGTGGAAAAGCAGGGCCTAGCTGGGCGGTGCAGCGTCGGATGACAGGGCCTGGACCAGATGCACGTCTGCGGAGAGCAGAAGCTGCCAGGGTGATGCGGCTTTGGCTAGCAGGCCTTGCCTCAGATGCGTGGCTTAGGAGTGCAGGGCCTGGGTGGGTTGCCTGACTCGACGTAGAAGCCCCGGAACGGGGATGGCTGCTGGGCCGGAACCCTGGAGAAGATGGCGGCAAAGGCCCAGGAAACAGACGCCGCCCTGGGGCCTTCTGAGCCGGAGCAGCCTGGTTGCGGCGGGGCTGCTTCCTACGACGGCTGTTCCGGGGGTTCTTGGTCTGGGCCAGGTGCTCGTCGGCGTGGCCAGTGGCCTTCTGGGGTCCCACAGCGGCCTGGCTGCCCCCCTCAGGCATCACACACCCAAAGACTTCGTGAGGACTGAGACAGTCCCGGAGGTCAGAATGCCTCTCCCTCTGCACAGCAGCTATGATTGGCAGCCCCGAGGCCTCATCGGTGATGAAAATGGCGGCGGAGGTGGCGGCTGCAGCTGAAGAACCGGCTGTGCTGCTGCTCAGAGCGGCGCCGCCCGAGGGAGATGCTTGGCTGGAGACTGTGGGGACGGAAGCAGCAGGATCTTGATTCTCGGTCCCGCAGGCATCCCCGGAGGCAAGGGCGGCTTTGTTGTTAAGCTCTCCCTGCACCTTGTCCTGCTGGTGCTTCTGTTCCTTCTCCATGTCTGACTGGGTGGCCGTAACGCCAGGTTCTGCCGCAGAGAGCGAGGAGCGCAGCTGCTACTGCTGCCTGAGGAGAGCGCGAGCTGGTAGAGCAAGAGGGTGGGCGGAGCTCGGCAAGTCCTCGACTCTGATTGGCGAGCTGGACGTCAGATGACGCCTCTCTTCCCGGGAGCCGTCCAATCCGGAACCGTGCAACCCACACCCAGGCGCCTGTCGTCAACCGGCAGTGTGTGCTCCAGCCCTCTGGGGTCAAGCCTGGCCACTGGGTCAATAGTGTGAATCTCCTCTCCTCACACGGGGCCCCTAAGACACCTGTTTGTGTGTGTCCACCCCTAAGACATGTGTGTGTGTTCTATGTGAACGATTTGAGTGTGTGTGTTCTACATAAAGGATTTGAGTCACCCCAAATCGTGGCTGAGGCTTAAGTGGTCATTTGAAAGAAATGCCACACTGGCCGGCAGGTTACATCTCCTAGCCAGGTGTCCCTCCTTGCACCCGGTCAGGACAATGAACCCAGGCACGATGCCTGAGGGGACCACCCTGGAACTCCTCCAGGCATCTAGATGACCCCATGTGGGGTCTGGTGGGTTTTAGGGTTGCACAGAGGCCTGAAGGCGAGAAGAGGGATGGGGCCCACACCGTCTTGGCTCTGGATGTTCAGCACTGCTGCTTCCCTCAGGTCCCACACACCAGAGGGGGATTTAGAACTTTCCAGTCAGATGCTTCTCCCTGCCTTTTCCCCCAAGGCACAGTTTGGGATTGCTTAAGGGTGACACCGTCCTTAAATATTTGTATGGGCTGCATAGTAATCCGCTGATGAACATATATTAATTTATTTAGCGTGGTCTCTAGCTCCTATTAATATAAATATGCTGTAATGTACAGACTTGAAGTTTAATATTTGGCCACTCATTTTTAGTCATTATTTATTACAAAAGGTGTCATGTTCAGTACTCAAAACAGAAAAGCAAATGTAAGGAAACTACACCTAAATCCTCACATGCCCAATGGGCAAGTGCTGGAAATTTTTACTTAGACATTGATAGAAAGGCCATTCATACATATTTCATAGTTTTTAAACTTTTTTATTTTATGAAATGGAATAGTTTCTCCATAGATACTGCGTTGTAACCTGCTTTGGGTTCCAAAAAGCACACTTTCTATGTCAGTAAACAAATTTCTACAAGGCCACTTTAAATTACAAAATACTCCGTTTATAGAAGAAGCTTACATTTTCAAACATTCCCATATTGGCCACCATTTATGCTGTTTCCAACATTTTACATCATTGTGAGACACATCCTTCTCATTAAAAATTGTTCATATCCTTAAATGTGTCATTGTGGATAAATTCCCAGAAGAGAAATTCTTGGTACAAGTCTATGAACATTTGTAATTATTTTAATTAATTAATTTATTTTTGAGGTGGGGTCTGGCTCTGTCGCCCAGGCTCGAGTGCAGTGGCATGATCTCGGCCCACTGCAACTTCTGCCTCCCGGGTTCAAGCGATTCTCCTGCCTCAGCCTCCTGAATAGCTGGGACTACAGGTGCATACCACCATGCCCAGCTAATTTTTTGTATTTTTAGTAGAGGCAGGGTTTCACCATGTCGGCCAGGCTGGTCTCAAACTCCTGACCTCAGGTGATCCACCCGCCTCAGCCTCCCAAAGTGCTGGGATTACAGGCGTAAGCCACTGTGCCCAGCCACATTTGTAATTGTTTGATTAAAAATATTGACAAACTAGTCTCCTGAATGTCGCTGTTATAATATTTTGAGCAGAATAAAATCGGATATTTAATGGAATTGGTGAACAATTGGGCTGAAATGCAACTCAAAAATAGAATGGAATGCTATTTGGAGTATTAAATAATATAGTATGGAAAATGGATTTGAAATGGTATGCAGAATGGGATGAAATGGAGACTGCAATGGAAACTTGAATAAAATGGGGAGTAGAATACAGGTTTGAACAGGATGTGAAATGGAATATTGGAAATTTAATGGAATTTAATGGGAAAATGAAATGGAACGGAAAATGAAAACAAATATCTAATGTCATATGGAATAAAAGAAAAATATATGAGAAAAGGAATGAGTGCAATACAGTATGAAATAAAATATTAAAGAAAATAAAAGGAAATCAAAATTGGAAGGAATATAGAATGGAACAAAATGTGCAATGGCCTGAAATAAATGGACTATGAAATATGCAGTATAGATTTTTAAATACCGGAATAGAATGAAATTTAGAATGAAATACAGAATATGGTTTATGAAGGATGGAATAGGAATTCAATAAGAATGGAATGTGGAAAACAAAATATTGATAAAATACAGGATGGACATAAATGAAGAAGAAAAATGAACAGAATGTGTCTGCTCATCATTATTCCACAATTTAGTGTCATGAAACAACATCCATTTTAACATTTCCATGGATTTTGTAGAGCTAGAATTCAGACAGTACATAGTGGGGATGGATTGTCTGTGTTCCTTGATGTCTGGGACTTCAGCTGGAAACTTGAACGGCTGTGAGATCATGAGGGAAGAACAGCAGTAAATGATGAATCCTATATTTTTATGGATGGTGGTGCCACTTACCGAAACAGGGAAAACTTGCTCCATTGAAAAGATCAGGAAGATGGTGGGAATCAGTGATTCTGTTATGACCATGTTAACTACTATTCCCTGTATAGTTGAAATTTTGGGGTATAAACCCCACTTATAGCTATTCTCTTTGTTCTGTAGGTCAACTTTCACCAGTTTTATGGATCCACTTTTCCTCTTGGGAGTCATTTCAGTCTATTCTCTGAGAGTTTTCCTCCTTTCTTGAATCTCCGTGGGCCTTAGTCATGGTCCCTGACTTAGTAATAATTAAAATGCTCCTATCTATCCTCGCTCTCTTTAAAGGAATACATATGTCTTCTACTTACTGTTTTGCTATCCTCGAAGATCTCAAACTTTAAAGAAGCCCCTCTTTTTAACTCCATTGTTGCCTTCAATATCCTCTCCTTTCTCTTTGCCTCTGTTCCATTTAAAAGTATATATGTATCTATGTGCTCATTAAAAAAATCTGAAAGGGTGGTTTTTCATTCTTTTCATACTTCATCTTCTGAATGGTTTCAGTGAGCATATATCACTCTTGTACTAAGCAAATATAGCTACTGTATTTCTGAAAAGAATTATGTTTAATCAGGTTTTAAGCTATTGTAAGAAAACAAGCTCTCATATATACTACTGGATAAAATTATAAATTCATAGCACCTTCCAAGATGAAAATTTGATGATATGATGATACATATAAAAAGTCTTATATGAAATGCATAATTCCTCTCCAGGCATGAATTCTAAAAAAAAAATACTCTTATATCTTCACAGTGTTATATGCTCAAAGGTGATTATTATAGTATCAATTATTTTTAAAAATCTGAAACAACCTCAATTTCCAGGAGAATGCTAGATGCCTATAGAATAAACTTATATAGGATGTTACAGGATGTTTTTGAAATTTTTTTTTTTTTTTTGAGACGGAGTCTCGCTCTCTCACCCAGGCTGGAGTGCAGTGGCGCGATCTCGGCTCACTGCAAGCTCCGCCTCCTGGGTTCACGCCATTCTCCTGCCTCAGCCTCCGAGTAGCTGGGACTGCAGGCGCACACCACCACGTCCGGCTAATTTTTTGTATTTTTAGTAGAGACGGGGTTTCACCGTGTTAGCCAGGATGGTCTCGATCTCCTGACCTCGTGATCCGCCCGCCTCGGCCTCCCAAAGTGCTGGGATTGAAAAATTTTTAATACAATAGGAAAATGGCTACGATATTTAAAAAAACCATGATGTACTGTATCTACTGATCTATATTTATATCTCTTTATTTTTATATCTACCTAGTTATTAAAATTTTGTTCACCATAGTACAGTTGTTGTTCTCAGCTAGGGGCATTTTGCCCCACAGGGGAAATTTTAAAATGTCTGAAGAGTGCCATAATTGGGGAGGAGGAGTTCTACCAGCGTTTAGTATATAGGCATCGAGTTTCCTGCTCTACTCCTTCAATGCACAGGAGAGCCTCCAACAACATAGAATTACCTGGTCCAAAATGCCAGTTGTGCGAAGTCCGGCAAACCTTGCAGTACGGAATTTAGATAATTTAGAAAAGTTTACGATAATTTGAATCACAAGCAATTTTACCAGTGATTGACAACTATTTTTAAAAGTCTGATATATGTACATATTAAATATTCTGATATTTTTGTATTTTATAATCAACAGTATATTTTTGAAATAAACTAAGCCATTTAAAAAATTCGTTATTCCTGAATAAGCCACAAATATTTTTCACATATTAAGCATACTACCCATTGCTTAATAATTTACTGTTTGTTTGTTTTTTGAGACAGTCTCGCTGTGTTGCCCAGGCTGGAGTGCAGTGGTGCGATCTCGGCTCACTGCAACCTCCGCCTCCTGGGTTCAAGTGATTCTCCTGCCTCAGTCTCCCGAGTAGCTGGGATTACAGGTGTGTACCACCATACCCAGCTAAATTTTGTAATTTTAGTAGAGACAGGGTTTCACCATGTTGGCCAGGCTTATCTGGAACTCCTGACCTCAAGTGATCACCTGCCTCTGCCAGTGCTGAGATTACAGGTGTGATTTTTTCTTTTTTTTCTTTTTTTTTTTTTTTTATGAGACCAAGTCTAGGCCAGAGTGCAGTGGTGTGATCTTGGCTTACTGCAGTCTCCCCGCTCAAGTGACTCTCCTGCCTCAGCCACCCGAGTAGTTGGAATTACAGGTGTATGTGACCATGCCCAGCTAAATTTTTGTATTTTTGGTAAAGATGGGGTTTCACCATGTTGGCCAGGCTGATCTTGAACGCCTGAGCTCAAGTGATCTGTCCGCCTCGGCCTCCCAAAGTGCTGGGATTACAGGCTTGAGCCACCATGCCTGGCCTGATTGCTAAGAATTTATAAAATTTAAGATCTGTAATTTCAGCTCATTTAGATGGAGGAATATTCCACAATTATCAATCCAACAGAGATGTTCAAACTTATAATAAAATCATTAATGTCTAAATATTTACATATGTGGTTAAAATAAAGAAAAACTGATTTATAACACAGTGTAGCTGATATATAAATAGTAGTGTGGACTAACCAGGTCGTAGTAATTTCACTACCACTCCGGTGACTGGTTTGGGAATAGGCATTTCCCAGTTGCAGTCAATAAGATATGGATGCTTGTGTTTTAGGGTTTTGGGGGAAAGGTTTCTCAGCTCTTCAAAAAATAAAAGGCACAACATGTTTTTTACATTAAAAAATTAAAGAATATATATCAAATGTTAGAATAAATGAATTTGGTATACTCACTGGACATAAGGTCAGTATTACACAATGGAATTGTATTTCCACATATTAGCAGTAAAAATTATAAAGAGAAAATTTTAAAATTTCCATTTCCTATAGCATCAGAAAATATCAAATAACTAGGAACAAATCTAATAAAAAATTCATAAGACCTTTGTCCAGAAATCAACATGACATTTCTTAAATAAAGAAGCCCTACATTAATCAGAGATATGTCATGTTTGTAGATTATGAAAATTAAATCAGAGAAAATTCTCATCCAAATAGTCTATGTATTCAATGCAATGCAAATCAAAATCTCAACAGATTGTTTGAAAATGTAAATCAGCAAACTGATTCTAAAATATGTATGGATATCAAAGATCTAAGAATAGCCAAAGCCATCCAGAAGAAGAAATTTGAAGAATTTTCACAGTCAGAAAAGCCATAATAATTAAGATAGTATGATTTGTGTACAATAATATTTTGTTATGCAGGAATAGATAAAGATATGTATGTTTAGATAAAGATAGATAAATAGACCAATTAGACAATAAAAGGGTCCACAAACAGACACACACATATGATCACCTCATTCACAACAAAGATACCAATGCAGTGCTCAGGGAGAAAGATAATCATTTAAGTGGAACCGGACAAATTGGATATCCAGCCATATAGAAAAAATAACTTTGGCTCCTAACTTATGCCATACGCAAAAATGAGTTCCAGGAGATAAAGCTTCTAGAAAAATAATATACAAGCATATCTTGATGACCTTGGGGTAAATTATATCTAAAACACAAGAACCACTAATGGTAAAGGAAAACATTAGCTACAAATAAACATGTATGCATGCACACATTCAGAGAACATTTTATGTACAGAATAAAATAAAGAATAAAAGTAAATGCAGTTAAACACTGGCACAATATTTCAACAGGCACTTCACAAAATAGGATATTAAACTGACATATAACAAAGACTGCCCAAAATAAGTCATCAAAGGCATGCAAATTAAAATCACAAGAAGACACTGGCAAACATCTACCAGAATAGCTAGAATGACTATCAATATGAGGAGCTGGGGAGAGTATAGAGGAACTGAAACTCTAACTGCCGGTAGGAGTGTAAATTAGTACCCTTGGAAGACTGGGAGTACCTATTAAAGCTGAATTTATGCATTTTCTATAACCCAGAAATTCCATCTATGTTACTTTTCTATCCCTGAGTAACAAATCACCACAAATTTAATGGCTTTAAACAATGGCCATTTATTTAGGCTCCCAGTTCCATAGGTTTACAAGTACTCTGTTCAAGTCTCACAGAGTGAAATCAGCCTGTGCTATTGGTCAGTGAGTCTGTGTTTCTGTCTGGAGACTGAGGAGGAATATATTTCCAAACTCATTCAGGTAATTGGCAGAATTCAGTTCCATTTTTAGCTTCTAGAGGCCTCATGCAGTTTCTTGCCACATAGAGCTCTACATATTCCTTCTCACACTTTCAATCTCCCAGGAAGGGTTCAGGCCACCTTAAGGGCTCACTTACTTAGGTCTGGCCCACACAGGTCAACCTCTTTATTTTGAGGTTCACTGATTTGGGAGCATAATTCATCTGCAAAATCTCTTTCCCCATATTGTGTAACATAATCACAGGAGTGGTATCTCATCATATTCACAGGCCGTTCTTATATTCAAGAGAAGTTCACATAAGATCAGAGGTCATTAGAGGTCATCTTAGAATTCTGCCTGCCTCAGCAGTGATTCAGTCTTTCCCACATACAAAATACATTGCCCTCTGGCCCTCAGTGATCCAGTCTTTCCCACATACAAAATACATTCAATTCACCCCACAGTCTCCAAATTTCTTTGTGTTATAGCATCAGCTCAATTCCAAAAGCTCATCTCAATTTCATCATCTGAATCATGAACGGATGAGATTCCTGGGTATGATCCTATCCAATAAAACTCCTAGGGCAAAATCCCTCTTCAACTGTGGACCATCAGCACTAAAGTGACAAGCTATTTTCCCCAACACCACCACATACAATGATGGGACGGGCATAGGATAACATCTACAAACAGTCTGTTTTATATGGGAGAAAATAGAAGGCAGAAAAGAGTTAGGAGTTCCAAAGCAGTTTGGATATCCAGCTGACATCTACTACCAGTCTGTCCAAGGCAATTTAGGCTTTCCCTGTCATGCATCTCAAAATTCTTCCAGCCTTTGCTTACTACCCAGTTCCAAGGCCACATCCACATTTTACGGTGTTTACAGTGACTACACCTCACATCCAGGTATCGAAATCTCTAGTGGCTTCTATTGGTGTGAAACACATTGCTACAGTCTTAGTAGCTTACACCAACACTCATTTATTAGCTCACAGTTGTGTAGGTCAGAGGTCTGTGCACCGTGTGACTGGTTTCCCTGCTCAAGGTCTCACAGGGTGAGATGCTCTTGGACTTCCTGTGTTCCTTTCTGGATCTCTGGGGAAGAAGCCCTTGCAGACCCAGCTATGTTGCCAGCTGAGTTCAGTGCCCTGTAGCTGTAGTACTGAGGCCCCTCCATTCTTTTGCTGGCTGTCAACAAGGGGCAGTAACTCGTCACCTAGAGGACTCCTGCAGTTCCTTGTCATGTGGCCCCCTCCAAATGCTCTCTCATGCTTCGAATCTCTCAGCAAACATCTGGGCCCTTGTAAGTGCTCACCTGATTAGGTCTGCCTCACCTACTTTAAGGGCAACTGATTTGTGACCTTAATTATATCTGCAAAATCCTTTTTGCCATATGAAATAACATAATCATAAAAGTAAGATCTCATCATATTTACAGGTTCCACCTACACCCAATGGAAAGAGATTATACCAAGACAAGAGTCACTGGAGATCACCTTAGAATCCTGCTTACCACACAAGTATATATCCAACAGAGATACATAAACTTGTTTTTCAAAAGACATGATAAGGATGTTCACAGTGGCATTATTGGAAATAGTCACAAACTAGAAACAATCTAAATATATATCAACAGTTGAATGAGTAAGTTGTGGTACATTCATACAATGGAATACTATTTACGAACAAAACAAGCAAATATCCCTACATGCAACACAATATACAGATCTCAAACGCATTCATATTGAGCAATAGAAACCAGGCATAAAAATGTAAATAATTTATAATTCTGTTTGTATAAAGTATAAAAAGCCGGCAAAACAATTCTATAGTAACATAGGTTAGAATAGTGCTTAACTTTCAGGGGTAATGACTAGGTAGGGGTATAAGTTGCTGGGGTGCCAGTAAAGTTCTATATTTTGGTCTTACTGGTTGTTACATCCATGTATTCACATTGTAAAACGTCATCAATTTGTTGTCCCTTATGATTTGCACAATTTTATATTTAAATGTTGTATTTCAATGATAAAAAAGATAAAAGAAAAAAATTATATGAAAGGCAAGAAGAGTTGATGGAAATCTGACTCAGACTCACAATCCCTTATGATGGGCAAGTCTAACATCCAAAATGCTTTGAAAAACATACTTTTCCTGACTCATTTATCCATAAAACCTGATTTGAACTGACATAATGCTATTTGTAATCTTTAGATCTTGGAGTGAACATTTTTATGTTTCACTACAGAAATATCGTTGTATTAGATTCCACAGTATTACTACAGGCCTTGACATGGATATTATGTATGTATGGGAGACAAATTCTAAACCATTTGGTCCCAAGAGTTTCACAGAAGGGATTGTGGATGTGTAGTAGTCGAGGATTTTAGTAGACAAGAACTTAGAACGATTGCAGAGTGCATCAGATTGATTGAATTTATTGAATTATTTGTTCAGCACCTCAGATGACAGGATTTTTCTCCTTTGACCTATTGATATGATGGGTTAATTAAAATATTTCTTAATATTATGCCATGCTCTCATGACTAGGAAACTACCAGAATATGACAGATTTTTATATACTGTTGAGGGTTAATTAAAATATTTCCTAATATTACATCATGCTCTCATGACTAGGAAACTACCAGGATATGACAGATTTTTATATACAGTTGAATTTTATGGACCCAAATTTTATTAATAAAAAATTAAATATAAGTTAATAAGTGAGAGAGATCCACATCTTCCTTTGTGTGTAGTGAACTATCTTTGCCAGGTTTTGGAATCAGAGTTTAGACTTCCTTCATTAAACAAATTTGGAAGATTTCTGTCTTGCTTCTAGCTTCTAAACAACTTTTTTATTGGCTTAGGGATTTGTGATTCCTGAAAAGAATTGAAACATTGTATTCAACTCTCCTTGTATTTTTATCAGTAATTTTGGTTCCCAATCCTAGTGGAAGAGTAACACCATTTTTTCTGATAAAGGCATGGCTATTCAAAAATGTGTAGAGGGAAAGAGGGATACGTAACATTAGATGGATTTGTGAGACTGTGCCAGTCCACCACTTACTTAGTGCATGACTTTCAGCAAGTTACCTAATCTTTTGAGCTTTAGTGTCTTCATTGGGGAAATGGGAATATAGTCCCTTCCCTTGCATTGTTTCCTCTAAATTTTGTGAAGTGCAATTTAAAAATTATTACTTAAGCCAACTAATGTTCAAACAGTAACATTTGGATCAAGAGTAAAATGTGCACTTTAATTTACAAACAGTTACAACTAACATTAACAAGTGGTAATAACTGTTTTAGGAATTGTATGTATTTTTGAGCATTTATTTAATCTTGAAATTAAGCTTGGTATTTCTACGTATTTTTCTATGTAGAATTTATATAGATTATTTCTACATAAAATGCATCACTTAGTCTTTAATTTTCTCAAAATATTATACATACATGATCTTAAAAGTTCTTAAAGAATAATAATACTAGCCATTAATAAAACCAGAAATCATTTGATTCTAAATCCATACTCGCCCCCACTCCTGCTCTGGCTCCCTGAGAAAACGTCTTTCAACTTTTTTTCCTGTTTCTCAGGCATTTACCATGATATTTCTAAATCATAGGCTTATACTGATTGTAGTATATTGCAAAAATGGTCACAAGCAAGACTTCTGGTTTCAGCTCTTTCATGTAAAGAAGCTGGAAATTGTCACCCCATCCCCTTCTTCCAGCAAGAAAAAGCTGAACAAATTGAATCAATGGCTTTAAAAAATACTTATCAGAGAAATGAGGTTGCAGGGTAAGCCACTACTTTGAAAGACAGATCCAGGGCGTCACTGAAATGGCAAATTTGCTGAATTGCTTCCGGCTGAATGTGGACTAGCATGAGAGTAAGGGGGCCTCTACATGTTCATGGGCTTTACCTTTAGGAAAATGTTCCCTTGTCCAGGCAGTGAGGGGTGATGCCGTACACCCGGTGTCAGAGATAGCTGTGTGGTAACTCTTCACCCCACACCTGCTGCAGAAACTACGCAGCACGGGCGTGTGTTGGGTCGGTGATAATGCTTTGATGCTCTCTGCACCCTGGAGGAGCGTGAAGCCGGAGGTTGCTAAGTGGAAGTGCAGGTGCTGCTGCTTCTTGCACAAACTGCAGTTGTAATCCAGGATTCACGGGCCTGTAGGGACCCAGACTTCAAATTGAACCGCGCCTCGGCGGCAGCCACAGGTATAATACACGAGGCCAAGGTACCACAAGGTGTCCAGCAGGGCCTTGGCGGCACCCTAGCAGCTGAGGTCCAGCCGCTGCGCGCCCAGGTTCATCTCATTGGTAGACGCCGCGGGCCCGCGAGTTCGGAGCGGCGAGTGTAGCTGTGGGTCTTTGGGGCCGGCCTTGCTAGCCTACCAGCTTCCTTTCGGTGATGCTCTATGCTACCGCAAGGCTCCTGACCCCGGTTTGGACAGCAGGCCGCCGAGCGCCCCAGGCGCCGGTTACAAAGGTGGCTGCGCAGAGGTACAGCAAGGGTGGGGGAGGGGAGCAAGCAGAGGCGGGATCTCTGGGTTGCTCTTTGTTGCGCGGTTGGGTGGCGGTTCCGTTTCTTACTCTGCCCGTGGCATCCTCAGCCATGAACATAAATGCGGCCAAGTCGTGGCTCTGCAGCGTGTGCCGCGCGGGTGTTGTTTGCGGGGAGGGGAGTTTCCGGTTCTAAGAACTTACTGGGCTGCTTCTTTGTCTGCACTACCAAGATTGGCCACTTGTTGAAAATGGGTCCGGAAGACCCTTCCCTTTATCTTAAAATGACAGCTTTACTGGTGTAACATGTTGGTAAACTGTATTTGCAGCCCCTTCTCCCAAGAGGTATTTTTACATTGTCCACACATAGGTATGGAGATTGCCTGTGCTGCCGTCCTTGTGTGCGTTGGCATTACATACGCAGAGTTTCCATGCTCATTCTGTTACATACCTGCCCTGTAACCATAGAAATGACTCCGAAGTTCTCTGGTTCCTAGTAATCTCATATTTTTAAAAAGGGAATAATATATCCCAGATGCAGTGGGGAGTAAATGCAAGAATTTATTTGAAATATTTAATACAGCAGAAAAGAATTGGATATATTATATATATGTATATATAAACATATTATTTCTAAACTTTTTTTTTCAATAAGTTTTCAGTTTTTCTTGGATTTATTTTTTGTTTTCGTGCCAAGATTCAGGAAGTGTTCTGGTTGCTGGATGGGTAAAAGCCAACGTAACTCGATCCTTTTCCTCAAGCATCTCACAGTCTTGTGTGGTAGCCAGACACACATAAAAATTACACGAAAGGGCTTGAAGTGAAGAATTATAAATCTTTTAGGAGTACGATGAGAATGCGTAGAGAGACACAAAGAGAAAAGCTGCAGACTGAGATGGACTGGGGATGAATGGTCAAAGAAGAAACAGGAAACTTGAGAGAGCTGTCTCCTTGTGAGTGTAAGGCTCATCTGTTTTTGACAATTCCACTAATCTTTGAGTTCACATTCTTGGTTCTTTCAGCGTAACCCAGAATGACATCTATGCCTTTCATCTGTAAAATAACAAGAACGGTGGGCTCTGGGAACACAGACTAAGACCCCTTAACCACAGCCAGAGGTAGGTAGGCAGGATCAGCATAGGCTCCTCTCAGAGGACGTGATTGTGAAGTAGATACTATTATTATCCCAATTTACAGAAGAGTCGTCTGAGAGCCGGAGAGTTTATGTAACTTGCCCAAGGTCTCACAGCAAGGCAGAGGTGGAAACCGTTTTCAACCCCAGGTCTGTCTGGCCCCAGTGTCTCATGCAGTTTTCATTACCTTGAGCTCACCCTTAGTGACAGTGTCATTCATTTTTATTCTCAACCGCCAGTTCCAGGCACTGCTTGCCTTGGAATTGTTAAAAAAAAAAAAAAAATGCTCAATACAGTGAAGAAACGTATTGTAAGACATCTTCCAAGGAAAAACCCTAAATACTGATACTTTATTGGAAACAATGACTTAAGTGATAGGACCAGGATTAGAATGCAGGTGTGTCTTATCTGACTCCGAAGCTTATGTTATTTTCACTACATGTGTTAGTGCATAATGTTAAATCCTCTTTTGTTTTTCTTTAGTGATGCTGAAAATTCACCAGGATTGAGTAAGTTTTTTTTTTTTTTTTTTTTTTGAGGCGGATTCTCGCTTCATTGCCCAGGCTGGAGTGCAGTGGCATGATCTTGGCTCATTGCAACCTCCACCTTCCGGATTCAAGTGATCCTTGTACCTCAGTGTCCCAACTAGCTGGGATTACAGGAATCCACTAGCATGCCAGGCTAATTTTTGTATTTTTAGTAGAGACGGGGTTTCACCATGTTGGCCAGGCTGGTCTCGAACTTCTGACCTCAGGTAATCTGCCCACCTTGACCTCCCAAAGGAGGGATTACAGGTGTGAGCCATCATGCCTGGCCTGAGATTTTTGTTTTAAGTAGAGTTTTAGAATGATATTTTAGTTCTCAGAATTTATTTTTCCTACCTCAGCTACACTCTAGTTTCTTTGTAAAAATGTGTAAATGTTCTTTATTTGACATATATCAATTAATGGTAACAACTATCATTTACTCATCCACTGTATATGCTTTTAGTACCTTTGAAATAAGTAGTATTATCCCCATATTATGTAATAATTGCTAACTTTAATAACTATTTAACACTTGCATAGTGCTATTCTATCAGGTTTCATCCCAGTTTAATCCTTCCAGAAGCTCTAAGAGAGATGAATTATTACAAAGCTTATTTTTCAAATGAGAGAACTGAGGCACAGAGAGGGTCAGAAAATTTCTTATGGTCACACTAGAAGTTAGTAATGAAGCTGATATGAACCCAGGCAACCTGACCCTGAAGTCATGTGTTTATCTCTCCCATTTACTGACTCATAAGTGCACTATGAGTCAATTCACTACATGGAGGAGGACATAGGAGCTTGGCCAGGCCCCTCTGCTGTGAAGTTGGCAGCAGAGATTCAAATCCAGGTATGTGTGATTCTAAATCACACATAATCTACTCCCCTTGTTCCTTTCCCTCAAAATCGTTGCCCCTTCTATTTCATTGACACTGTACAGTGAGAAGATGTTTGTTAAACACCTACAGTACAGTGAGGCTTAGAGAGGAAAATCAGAGAAATAGTTCTGCCCTGAAAGCTCTCACTATCTAGTGGGAGAGACAAACACATGGACAATTTTATTAGAGTGTTGTAAATGTTATGGTAAAGGAAGACTTTTTAGAAGAGATGGCACTTCAGTTATGTGTAAATGGATAAGCAGATGGTTTAAGGGATATGGGGGTAATTCAGACAAAAAAGAATTGTGTGAGCAATGGCTCAGAGGTTATAAATAGAATGGTGTATGGGTGAAGGGGAGCTACAAACACACATGTGTTAAATGTGGATGGAAATGGTGTACGGATATGATTTTAATGAGATTAGCAAGAGTAAGATTATGAGGACCCTTGAATGCCATGCTAAGGACTCAAAGACATATATTGTGTCACCTCTGTTGTAACCTTCCTTCCCAATTCCTATTCTTGGCATCTCAGAACTTCCTGAGGTTTGATAGAACAGAATATAAGAGGATGATATTTTTGGTTCCTAGAGGGTAGAGTGGGGAAGGCCATCCAGAAGGAGTGAGCCAGCAGACAGGAGAGAGTATGGGTAGGGACTACATAATGGAAGGGTTTATATCAGTATGTCAGAGAAGGAAGATGCAAGAAAGAGATTGGTGATTTATTGAAATCCTCAGTGCTGGCTTCATCCTTATTCTTTTTTTTTTTTTTTAAATTTATTTATTATTATTATACTTTAAGTTGTAGGGTACATGTGCATAATGTGCAGGTTTGTTACATATGTATACATGTGCCATGTTGGTGTGCTGCACCCATCAACTCGTCATTTACATCAGGTATAACTCCCAATGCAATCCCTCCCCCCTCCCCCCTCCCCATGATAGGCCCCGGTGTGTGATGTTCCCCTTCCTGAGTCCAAGTGATCTCATTGTTCAGTTCCCACCTATGAGTGAGAACATGTGGTGTTTGGTTTTCTGTTCTTGTGATAGTTTGCTAAGAATGATGGTTTCCAGCTGCATCCATGTCCTTTGTAGGGACATGGATTCATCC